>NW_027664083.1:115000-138097 GCF_964034855.1 Anser brachyrhynchus
TCAGGTGTACCCAAAGGCTTCCGCTGAGAGCACTTTTTGATGGCAGAAAGTGGCACCGTACGTGTTTTTTCGGGTCTAACTCGGGTTCAGCTTCTTGTTGCGGTTAGGGTTATGTTTAGGGTTGTTAGGAAAGAGTGAAGACGCAGAGTCCTGTTGAGTGTGGGGTTGCGTAAAGGCTCCCCCAGGGAGTTCAGGTGTACCCAAAGGCTTCCGCTGAGAGCACTTTTTGATGGCAGAAAGTGGCACCGTACGTGTTTTTTCGGGTCTAACTCGGGTTGAGCTTCTTGTTCCGGTTAGGGTTATGTTTAGGGTTGTTAGGAAAGAGTGAAGACGCAGAGTCCTGTTGAGTGTGGGGTTGTGTAAAGGCTCCCCAAGGGAGTTCAGGTGTTCCCAAAGGCTTCCGCTGAGAGCACTTTTTGATGGCAGAAAGTGGCACCGTACGTGTTTTTTCGGGTCTAACTCGGGTTCAGCTTCTTGTTGCGGTTAGGGTTATGTTTAGGGTTGTTAGGAAAGAGTGAAGACGCAGAGTCCTGTTGAGTGTGGGGTTGCGTAAAGGCTCCCCCAGGGAGTTCAGGTGTACCCAAAGGCTTCCGCTGAGAGCACTTTTTGATGGCAGAAAGTGGCACCGTACGTGTTTTTTCGGGTCTAACTCGGGTTGAGCTTCTTGTTGCGGTTAGGGTTATGTTTAGGGTTGTTAGGAAAGAGTGAAGACGCAGAGTCCTGTTGAGTGTGGGGTTGTGTAAAGGCTCCCCCAGGGAGTTCAGGTGTACCCAAAGGCTTCCGCTGAGAGCACTTTTTGATGGCAGAAAGTGGCACCGTACGTGTTTTTTCGGGTCTAACTCGGGTTCAGCTTCTTGTTGCGGTTAGGGTTATGTTTAGGGTTGTTAGGAAAGAGTGAAGACGCAGAGTCCTGTTGAGTGTGGGGTTGCGTAAAGGCTCCCCCAGGGAGTTCAGGTGTACCCAAAGGCTTCCGCTGAGAGCACTTTTTGATGGCAGAAAGTGGCACCGTACGTGTTTTTTCGGGTCTAACTCGGGTTCAGCTTCTTGTTGCGGTTAGGGTTATGTTTAGGGTTGTTAGGAAAGAGTGAAGACGCAGAGTCCTGTTGAGTGTGGGGTTGCGTAAAGGCTCCCCCAGGGAGTTCAGGTGTACCCAAAGGCTTCCGCTGAGAGCACTTTTTGATGGCAGAAAGTGGCACCGTACGTGTTTTTTCGGCTCTAACTCGGGTTCAGCTTCTTGTTGCGGTTAGGGTTATGTTTAGGGTTGTTAGGAAAGAGTGAAGACGCAGAGTCCTGTTGAGTGTGGGGTTGCGTAAAGGCTCCCCCAGGGAGTTCAGGTGTACCCAAAGGCTTCCGCTGAGAGCACTTTTTGATGGCAGAAAGTGGCACCGTACGTGTTTTTTCGGGTCTAACTCGGGTTGAGCTTCTTGTTGCGGTTAGGGTTATGTTTAGGGTTGTTAGGAAAGAGTGAAGACGCAGAGTCCTGTTGAGTGTGGGGTTGCGTAAAGGCTCCCCCAGGGAGTTCAGGTGTACCCAAAGGCTTCCGCTGAGAGCACTTTTGGATGGCAGAAAGTGGCACCGTACGTGTTTTTTCGGGTCTAACTCGGGTTCAGCTTCTTGTTGCGGTTAGGGTTATGTTTAGGGTTGTTAGGAAAGAGTGAAGACGCAGAGTCCTGTTGAGTGTGGGGTTGCGTAAAGGCTCCCCCAGGGAGTTCAGGTGTACCCAAAGGCTTCCGCTGAGAGCACTTTTTGATGGCAGAAAGTGGCACCGTACGTGTTTTTTCGGGTCTAACTCGGGTTCAGCTTCTTGTTGCGGTTAGGGTTATGTTTAGGGTTGTTAGGAAAGAGTGAAGACGCAGAGTCCTGTTGAGTGTGGGGTTGCGTAAAGGCTCCCCCAGGGAGTTCAGGTGTACCCAAAGGCTTCCGCTGAGAGCACTTTTTGATGGCAGAAAGTGGCACCGTACGTGTTTTTTCGGGTCTAACTCGGGTTCAGCTTCTTGTTGCGGTTAGGCTTATGTTTAGGGTTGTTAGGAAAGAGTGAAGACGCAGAGTCCTGTTGAGTGTGGGGTTGCGTAAAGGCTCCCCCAGGGAGTTCAGGTGTACCCAAAGGCTTCCGCTGAGAGCACTTTTTGATGGCAGAAAGTGGCACCGTACGTGTTTTTTCGGGTCTAACTCGGGTTCAGCTTCTTGTTGCGGTTAGGGTTATGTTTAGGGTTGTTAGGAAAGAGTGAAGACGCAGAGTCCTGTTGAGTGTGGGGTTGCGTAAAGGCTCGCCCAGGGAGTTCAGGTGTACCCAAAGGCTTCCGCTGAGAGCACTTTTGGATGGCAGAAAGTGGCACCGTACGTGTTTTTTCGGGTCTAACTCGGGTTCAGCTTCTTGTTGCGGTTAGGGTTATGTTTAGGGTTGTTAGGAAAGAGTGAAGACGCAGAGTCCTGTTGAGTGTGGGGTTGCGTAAAGGCTCCCCCAGGGAGTTCAGGTGTACCCAAAGGCTTCCGCTGAGAGCACTTTTTGATGGCAGAAAGTGGCACCGTACGTGTTTTTTCGGGTCTAACTCGGGTTCAGCTTCTTGTTGCGGTTAGGGTTATGTTTAGGGTTGTTAGGAAAGAGTGAAGACGCAGAGTCCTGTTGAGTGTGGGGTTGCGTAAAGGCTCCCCCAGGGAGTTCAGGTGTACCCAAAGGCTTCCGCTGAGAGCACTTTTTGATGGCAGGAAGTGGCACCGTACGTGTTTTTTCGGGTCTAACTCGGGTTCAGCTTCTTGTTGCGGTTAGGGTTATGTTTAGGGTTGTTAGGAAAGAGTGAAGACGCAGAGTCCTGTTGAGTGTGGGGTTGCGTAAAGGCTCCCCCAGGGAGTTCAGGTGTACCCAAAGGCTTCCACTGAGAGCACTTTTTGATGGCAGAAAGTGGCACCGTACGTGTTTTTTCGGGTCTAACTCGGGTTCAGCTTCTTGTTGCGGTTAGGGTTGTGTTTAGGGTTGTTAGGAAAGAGTGAAGACGCAGAGTCCTGTTGAGTGTGGGGTTGCGTAAAGGCTCCCCCAGGGAGTTCAGGTGTACCCAAAGGCTTCCGCTGAGAGCACTTTTTGATGGCAGAAAGTGGCACCGTACGTGTTTTTTCGGGTCTAACTCGGGTTCAGCTTCTTGTTCCGGTTAGGCTTATGTTAGGGTTGTTAGGAAAGAGTGAAAACGCAGAGTCCTGTTGAGTGTGGGGTTGCGTAAAGACTCCCCCAGGGAGTTCAGGTGTACCCAAAGGCTTCCGCTGAGAGCACTTTTTGATGGCAGAAAGTGGCACCGTACGTGTTTTTTCGGGTCTAACTCGGGTTGAGCTTCTTGTTGCGGTTAGGGTTATGTTTAGGGTTGTTAGGAAAGAGTGAAGACGCAGAGTCCTGTTGAGTGTGGGGTTGCGTAAAGGCTCCCCCAGGGAGTTCACGTGTACCCAAAGGCTTCCGCTGAGAGCACTTTTTGATGGCAGTAAGTGGCACCGTACGTGTTTTTTCGGGTCTAACTCGGGTTGAGCTTCTTGTTGCGGTTAGGGTTATGTTCAGGGTTGTTAGGAAAGAGTGAAGACGCAGAGTCCTGTTGAGTGTGGGGTTGCGTAAAGGCTCCCCCAGGGAGTTCAGGTGTACCCAAAGGCTTCCGCTGAGAGCACTTTTTGATGGCAGAAAGTGGCACCGTACGTGTTTTTTCGGGTCTAACTCGGGTTCAGCTTCTTGTTCCGGTTAGGCTTATGTTTAGGGTTGTTAGGAAAGAGTGAAAACGCAGAGTCCTGTTGAGTGTGGGGTTGCGTAAAGGCTCCCCCAGGAAGTTCAGGTGTACCCAAAGGCTTCCGCTGAGAGCACTTTTTGATGGCAGAAAGTGGCACCGTACGTGTTTTTTCGGGTCTAACTCGGGTTGAGCTTCTTGTTGCGGTTAGGGTTATGTTTAGGGTTGTTAGGAAAGAGTGAAGACGCAGAGTCCTGTTGAGTGTGGGGTTGCGTAAAGGCTCCCCCAGGGAGTTCAGGTGTTCCCAAAGGCTTCCGCTGAGAGCACTTTTTGATGGCAGAAAGTGGCACCGTACGTGTTTTTTCGGGTCTAACTCGGGTTCAGCTTCTTGTTGCGGTTAGGGTTATGTTCAGGGTTGTTAGGAAAGAGTGAAGACGCAGAGTCCTGTTGAGTGTGGGGTTGCGTAAAGGCTCCCCCAGGGAGTTCAGGTGTACCCAAAGGCTTCCGCTGAGAGCACTTTTTGATGGCAGAAAGTGGCACCGTACGTGTTTTTTCGGGTCTAACTCGGGTTCAGCTTCTTGTTGCGGTTAGGGTTATGTTTAGGGTTGTTAGGAAAGAGTGAAGACGCAGAGTCCTGTTGAGTGTGGGGTTGCGTAAAGGCTCCCCCAGGGAGTTCAGGTGTACCCAAAGGCTTCCGCTGAGAGCACTTTTTGATGGCAGAAAGTGGCACCGTACGTGTTTTTTCGGGTCTAACTCGGGTTGAGCTTCTTGTTGCGGTTAGGGTTATGTTTAGGGTTGTTAGGAAAGAGTGAAGACGCAGAGTCCTGTTGAGTGTGGGGTTGCGTAAAGGCTCCCCCAGGGAGTTCAGGTGTTCCCAAAGGCTTCCGCTGAGAGCACTTTTTGATGGCAGAAAGTGGCACCGTACGTGTTTTTTCGGGTCTAACTCGGGTTCAGCTTCTTGTTGCGGTTAGGGTTATGTTCAGGGTTGTTAGGAAAGAGTGAAGACGCAGAGTCCTGTTGAGTGTGGGGTTGCGTAAAGGCTCCCCCAGGGAGTTCAGGTGTACCCAAAGGCTTCCGCTGAGAGCACTTTTTGATGGCAGAAAGTGGCACCGTACGTGTTTTTTCGGGTCTAACTCGGGTTCAGCTTCTTGTTGCGGTTAGGGTTATGTTTAGGGTTGTTAGGAAAGAGTGAAGACGCAGAGTCCTGTTGAGTGTGGGGTTGCGTAAAGGCTCCCCCAGGGAGTTCAGGTGTACCCAAAGGCTTCCGCTGAGAGCACTTTTTGATGGCAGAAAGTGGCACCGTACGTGTTTTTTCGGGTCTAACTCGGGTTCAGCTTCTTGTTGCGGTTAGGGTTATGTTTAGGGTTGTTAGGAAAGAGTGAAGACGCAGAGTCCTGTTGAGTGTGGGGTTGCGTAAAGGCTCCCCCAGGGAGTTCAGGTGTACCCAAAGGCTTCCGCTGAGAGCACTTTTTGATGGCAGAAAGTGGCACCGTACGTGTTTTTTCGGGTCTAACTCGGGTTCAGCTTCTTGTTGCGGTTAGGGTTATGTTTAGGGTTGTTAGGAAAGAGTGAAGACGCAGAGTCCTGTTGAGTGTGGGGTTGCGTAAAGGCTCCCCCAGGGAGTTCAGGTGTACCCAAAGGCTTCCGCTGAGAGCACTTTTTGATGGCAGAAAGTGGCACCGTACGTGTTTTTTCGGGTCTAACTCGGGTTGAGCTTCTTGTTGCGGTTAGGGTTATGTTTAGGGTTGTTAGGAAAGAGTGAAGACGCAGAGTCCTGTTGAGTGTGGGGTTGCGTAAAGGCTCCCCCAGGGAGTTCAGGTGTACCCAAAGGCTTCCGCTGAGAGCACTTTTTGATGGCAGAAAGTGGCACCGTACGTGTTTTTTCGGGTCTAACTCGGGTTCAGCTTCTTGTTGCGGTTAGGGTTATGTTTAGGGTTGTTAGGAAAGAGTGAAGACGCAGAGTCCTGTTGAGTGTGGGGTTGCGTAAAGGCTCCCCCAGGGAGTTCAGGTGTTCCCAAAGGCTTCCGCTGAGAGCACTTTTTGATGGCAGAAAGTGGCACCGTACGTGTTTTTTCGGGTCTAACTCGGGTTCAGCTTCTTGTTGCGGTTAGGGTTATGTTTAGGGTTGTTAGGAAAGAGTGAAGACGCAGAGTCCTGTTGAGTGTGGGGTTGCGTAAAGGCTCCCCCAGGGAGTTCAGGTGTACCCAAAGGCTTCCGCTGAGAGCACTTTTTGATGGCAGAAAGTGGCACCGTACGTGTTTTTTCGGGTCTAACTCGGGTTCAGCTTCTTGTTGCGGTTAGGGTTATGTTTAGGGTTGTTAGGAAAGAGTGAAGACGCAGAGTCCTGTTGAGTGTGGGGTTGCGTAAAGGCTCCCCCAGGGAGTTCAGGTGTACCCAAAGGCTTCCGCTGAGAGCACTTTTTGATGGCAGAAAGTGGCACCGTACGTGTTTTTTCGGGTCTAACTCGGGTTCAGCTTCTTGTTGCGGTTAGGGTTATGTTTAGGGTTGTTAGGAAAGAGTGAAGACGCAGAGTCCTGTTGAGTGTGCGGTTGCGTAAAGGCTCCCCCAGGGAGTTCAGGTGTTCCCAAAGGCTTCCGCTGAGAGCACTTTTTGATGGCAGAAAGTGGCACCGTACGTGTTTTTTCGGGTCTAACTCGGGTTCAGCTTCTTGTTGCGGTTAGGGTTATGTTTAGGGTTGTTAGGAAAGAGTGAAGACGCAGAGTCCTGTTGAGTGTGGGGTTGCGTAAAGGCTCCCCCAGGGAGTTCAGGTGTACCCAAAGGCTTCCGCTGAGAGCACTTTTTGATGGCAGAAAGTGGCACCGTACGTGTTTTTTCGGGTCTAACTCGGGTTCAGCTTCTTGTTGCGGTTAGGGTTATGTTTAGGGTTGTTAGGAAAGAGTGAAGACGCAGAGTCCTGTTGAGTGTGGGGTTGCGTAAAGGCTCCCCCAGGGAGTTCAGGTGTACCCAAAGGCTTCCGCTGAGAGCACTTTTTGATGGCAGAAAGTGGCACCGTACGTGTTTTTTCGGGTCTAACTCGGGTTCAGCTTCTTGTTGCGGTTAGGGTTATGTTTAGGGTTGTTAGGAAAGAGTGAAGACGCAGAGTCCTGTTGAGTGTGGGGTTGCGTAAAGGCTCCCCCAGGGAGTTCAGGTGTACCCAAAGGCTTCCGCTGAGAGCACTTTTTGATGGCAGAAAGTGGCACCGTACGTGTTTTTTCGGGTCTAACTCGGGTTCAGCTTCTTGTTGCGGTTAGGGTTATGTTTAGGGTTGTTAGGAAAGAGTGAAGACGCAGAGTCCTGTTGAGTGTGGGGTTGCGTAAAGGCTCCCCCAGGGAGTTCAGGTGTACCCAAAGGCTTCCGCTGAGAGCACTTTTTGATGGCAGAAAGTGGCACCGTACGTGTTTTTTCGGGTCTAACTCGGGTTCAGCTTCTTGTTGCGGTTAGGGTTATGTTTAGGGTTGTTAGGAAAGAGTGAAGACGCAGAGTCCTGTTGAGTGCGGGGTTGCGTAAAGGCTCCCCCAGGGAGTTCAGGTGTACCCAAAGGCTTCCGCTGAGAGCACTTTTTGATGGCAGAAAGTGGCACCGTACGTGTTTTTTCGGGTCTAACTCGGGTTCAGCTTCTTGTTGCGGTTAGGGTTATGTTTAGGGTTGTTAGGAAAGAGTGAAGACGCAGAGTCCTGTTGAGTGTGGGGTTGCGTAAAGGCTCCCCCAGGGAGTTCAGGTGTACCCAAAGGCTTCCGCTGAGAGCACTTTTTGATGGCAGAAAGTGGCACCGTACGTGTTTTTTCGGGTCTAACTCGGGTTGAGCTTCTTGTTGCGGTTAGGGTTATGTTTAGGGTTGTTAGGAAAGAGTGAAGACGCAGAGTCCTGTTGAGTGTGCGGTTGCGTAAAGGCTCCCCCAGGGAGTTCAGGTGTACCCAAAGGCTTCCGCTGAGAGCACTTTTTGATGGCAGAAAGTGGCATCGTACGTGTTTTTTCGGGTCTAACTCGGGTTCAGCTTCTTGTTGCGGTTAGGGTTATGTTTAGGGTTGTTAGGAAAGAGCGAAGACGCAGAGTCCTGTTGAGTGTGGGGTTGCGTAAAGGCTCCCCCAGGGAGTTCAGGTGTACCCAAAGGCTTCCGCTGAGAGCACTTTTGGATGGCAGAAAGTGGCACCGTACGTGTTTTTTCGGGTCTAACTCGGGTTCAGCTTCTTGTTGCGGTTAGGGTTATGTTTAGGGTTGTTAGGAAAGAGTGAAGACGCAGAGTCCTGTTGAGTGTGGGGTTGCGTAAAGGCTCCCCCAGGGAGTTCACGTGTACCCAAAGGCTTCCGCTGAGAGCACTTTTTGATGGCAGAAAGTGGCACCGTACGTGTTTTTTCGGGTCTAACTCGGGTTCAGCTTCTTGTTGCGGTTAGGGTTATGTTTAGGGTTGTTAGGAAAGAGTGAAGACGCAGAGTCCTGTTGAGTGTGGGGTTGCGTAAAGGCTCCCCCAGGGAGTTCAGGTGTACCCAAAGGCTTCCGCTGAGAGCACTTTTTGATGGCAGAAAGTGGCACCGTACGTGTTTTTTCGGGTCTAACTCGGGTTCAGCTTCTTGTTGCGGTTAGGGTTATGTTTAGGGTTGTTAGGAAAGAGTGAAGACGCAGAGTCCTGTTGAGTGTGGGGTTGCGTAAAGGCTCCCCCAGGGAGTTCACGTGTACCCAAAGGCTTCCGCTGAGAGCACTTTTTGATGGCAGAAAGTGGCACCGTACGTGTTTTTTCGGGTCTAACTCGGGTTCAGCTTCTTGTTGCGGTTAGGGTTATGTTTAGGGTTGTTAGGAAAGAGTGAAGACGCAGAGTCCTGTTGAGTGTGGGGTTGCGTAAAGGCTCCCCCAGGGAGTTCAGGTGTACCCAAAGGCTTCCGCTGAGAGCACTTTTTGATGGCAGAAAGTGGCACCGTACGTGTTTTTTCGGGTCTAACTCGGGTTCAGCTTCTTGTTGCGGTTAGGGTTATGTTTAGGGTTGTTAGGAAAGAGTGAAGACGCAGAGTCCTGTTGAGTGTGGGGTTGCGTAAAGGCTCCCCCAGGGAGTTCAGGTGTACCCAAAGGCTTCCGCTGAGAGCACTTTTTGATGGCAGAAAGTGGCACCGTACGTGTTTTTTCGGGTCTAACTCGGGTTCAGCTTCTTGTTGCGGTTAGGGTTATGTTTAGGGTTGTTAGGAAAGAGCGAAGACGCAGAGTCCTGTTGAGTGTGGGGTTGCGTAAAGGCTCCCCCAGGGAGTTCAGGTGTACCCAAAGGCTTCCGCTGAGAGCACTTTTTGATGGCAGAAAGTGGCACCGTACGTGTTTTTTCGGGTCTAACTCGGGTTCAGCTTCTTGTTGCGGTTAGGGTTATGTTTAGGGTTGTTAGGAAAGAGTGAAGACGCAGAGTCCTGTTGAGTGTGGGGTTGCGTAAAGGCTCCCCAGGGAGTTCAGGTGTACCCAAAGGCTTCCGCTGAGAGCACTTTTTGATGGCAGAAAGTGGCACCGTACGTGTTTTTTCGGGTCTAACTCGGGTTCAGCTTCTTGTTGCGGTTAGGGTTATGTTTAGGGTTGTTAGGAAAGAGTGAAGACGCAGAGTCCTGTTGAGTGTGGGGTTGCGTAAAGGCTCCCCCAGGGAGTTCAGGTGTACCCAAAGGCTTCCGCTGAGAGCACTTTTTGATGGCAGAAAGTGGCACCGTACGTGTTTTTTCGGGTCTAACTCGGGTTCAGCTTCTTGTTGCGGTTAGGGTTATGTTTAGGGTTGTTAGGAAAGAGTGAAGACGCAGAGTCCTGTTGAGTGTGGGGTTGCGTAAAGGCTCCCCCAGGGAGTTCACGTGTGCCCAAAGGCTTCCGCTGAGAGCACTTTTTGATGGCAGAAAGTGGCACCGTACGTGTTTTTTCGGGTCTAACTCGGGTTCAGCTTCTTGTTGCGGTTAGGGTTATGTTTAGGGTTGTTAGGAAAGAGTGAAGACGCAGAGTCCTGTTGAGTGTGGGGTTGCGTAAAGGCTCCCCCAGGGAGTTCAGGTGTACCCAAAGGCTTCCGCTGAGAGCACTTTTTGATGGCAGAAAGTGGCACCGTACGTGTTTTTTCGGGTCTAACTCGGGTTCAGCTTCTTGTTGCGGTTAGGGTTATGTTTAGGGTTGTTAGGAAAGAGTGAAGACGCAGAGTCCTGTTGAGTGTGGGGTTGCGTAAAGGCTCCCCCAGGGAGTTCAGGTGTACCCAAAGGCTTCCGCTGAGAGCACTTTTTGATGGCAGAAAGTGGCACCGTACGTGTTTTTTCGGGTCTAACTCGGGTTCAGCTTCTTGTTGCGGTTAGGGTTATGTTTAGGGTTGTTAGGAAAGAGTGAAGACGCAGAGTCCTGTTGAGTGTGGGGTTGCGTAAAGGCTCCCCCAGGGAGTTCAGGTGTACCCAAAGGCTTCCGCTGAGAGCACTTTTTGATGGCAGAAAGTGGCACCGTACGTGTTTTTTCGGGTCTAACTCGGGTTAAGCTTCTTGTTGCGGTTAGGGTTATGTTTAGGGTTGTTAGGAAAGAGCGAAGACGCAGAGTCCTGTTGAGTGTGGGGTTGCGTAAAGGCTCCCCCAGGGAGTTCAGGTGTTCCCAAAGGCTTCCGCTGAGAGCACTTTTTGATGGCAGAAAGTGGCACCGTACGTGTTTTTTCGGGTCTAACTCGGGTTGAGCTTCTTGTTCCGGTTAGGCTTATGTTTAGGGTTGTTAGGAAAGAGTGAAGACGCAGAGTCCTGTTGAGTGTGGGGTTGTGTAAAGGCTCCCCCAGGGAGTTCAGGTGTTCCCAAAGGCTTCCGCTGAGAGCACTTTTTGATGGCAGAAAGTGGCACCGTACGTGTTTTTTCGGGTCTAACTCGGGTTCAGCTTCTTGTTGCGGTTAGGGTTATATTTAGGGTTGTTAGGAAAGAGTGAAGACGCAGAGTCCTGTTGAGTGTGCGGTTGCGTAAAGGCTCCCCCAGGGAGTTCAGGTGTACCCAAAGGCTTCCGCTGAGAGCACTTTTTGATGGCAGAAAGTGGCATCGTACGTGTTTTTTCGGGTCTAACTCGGGTTCAGCTTCTTGTTGCGGTTAGGGTTATGTTTAGGGTTGTTAGGAAAGAGTGAAGACGCAGAGTCCTGTTGAGTGTGGGGTTGCGTAAAGGCTCCCCCAGGGAGTTCAGGTGTACCCAAAGGCTTCCGCTGAGAGCACTTTTGGATGGCAGAAAGTGGCACCGTACGTGTTTTTTCGGGTCTAACTCGGGTTCAGCTTCTTGTTGCGGTTAGGGTTATGTTTAGGGTTGTTAGGAAAGAGTGAAGACGCAGAGTCCTGTTGAGTGTGCGGTTGCGTAAAGGCTCCCCCAGGGAGTTCAGGTGTACCCAAAGGCTTCCGCTGAGAGCACTTTTTGATGGCAGAAAGTGGCACCGTACGTGTTTTTTCGGGTCTAACTCGGGTTCAGCTTCTTGTTGCGGTTAGGGTTATGTTTAGGGTTGTTAGGAAAGAGTGAAGACGCAGAGTCCTGTTGAGTGCGGGGTTGCGTAAAGGCTCCCCCAGGGAGTTCAGGTGTACCCAAAGGCTTCCGCTGAGAGCACTTTTTGATGGCAGAAAGTGGCACCGTACGTGTTTTTTCGGGTCTAACTCGGGTTCAGCTTCTTGTTGCGGTTAGGGTTATGTTTAGGGTTGTTAGGAAAGAGTGAAGACGCAGAGTCCTGTTGAGTGTGCGGTTGCGTAAAGGCTCCCCCAGGGAGTTCAGGTGTACCCAAAGGCTTCCGCTGAGAGCACTTTTTGATGGCAGAAAGTGGCACCGTACGTGTTTTTTCGGGTCTAACTCGGGTTCAGCTTCTTGTTGCGGTTAGGGTTATGTTTAGGGTTGTTAGGAAAGAGCGAAGACGCAGAGTCCTGTTGAGTGTGGGGATGCGTAAAGGCTCCCCCAGGGAGTTCAGGTGTACCCAAAGGCTTCCGCTGAGAGCACTTTTTGATGGCAGAAAGTGGCACCGTACGTGTTTTTTCGGGTCTAACTCGGGTTCAGCTTCTTGTTGCGGTTAGGGTTATGTTTAGGGTTGTTAGGAAAGAGTGAAGACGCAGAGTCCTGTTGAGTGTGGGGTTGCGTAAAGGCTCCCCCAGGGAGTTCAGGTGTACCCAAAGGCTTCCGCTGAGAGCACTTTTTGATGGCAGAAAGTGGCACCGTACGTGTTTTTTCGGGTCTAACTCGGGTTCAGCTTCTTGTTGCGGTTAGGGTTATGTTTAGGGTTGTTAGGAAAGAGTGAAAACGCAGAGTCCTGTTGAGTGTGGGGTTGCGTAAAGGCTCCCCCAGGGAGTTCACGTGTACCCAAAGGCTTCCGCTGAGAGCACTTTTTGATGGCAGAAAGTGGCACCGTACGTGTTTTTTCGGGTCTAACTCGGGTTCAGCTTCTTGTTGCGGTTAGGGTTATGTTTAGGGTTGTTAGGAAAGAGTGAAGACGCAGAGTCCTGTTGAGTGTGGGGTTGCGTAAAGGCTCCCCCAGGGAGTTCAGGTGTACCCAAAGGCTTCCGCTGAGAGCACTTTTTGATGGCAGAAAGTGGCACCGTACGTGTTTTTTCGGGTCTAACTCGGGTTCAGATTCTTGTTGCGGTTAGGGTTATGTTTAGGGTTGTTAGGAAAGAGTGAAGACGCAGAGTCCTGTTGAGTGTGCGGTTGCGTAAAGGCTCCCCCAGGGAGTTCAGGTGTACCCAAAGGCTTCCGCTGAGAGCACTTTTTGATGGCAGAAAGTGGCACCGTACGTGTTTTTTCGGGTCTAACTCGGGTTCAGCTTCTTGTTGCGGTTAGGGTTATGTTTAGGGTTGTTAGGAAAGAGCGAAGACGCAGAGTCCTGTTGAGTGTGGGGTTGCGTAAAGGCTCCCCCAGGGAGTTCAGGTGTACCCAAAGGCTTCCGCTGAGAGCACTTTTTGATGGCAGAAAGTGGCACCGTACGTGTTTTTTCGGGTCTAACTCGGGTTCAGCTTCTTGTTGCGGTTAGGGTTATGTTTAGGGTTGTTAGGAAAGAGTGAAGACGCAGAGTCCTGTTGAGTGTGGGGTTGCGTAAAGGCTCCCCCAGGGAGTTCAGGTGTACCCAAAGGCTTCCGCTGAGAGCACTTTTGGATGGCAGAAAGTGGCACCGTACGTGTTTTTTCGGGTCTAACTCGGGTTCAGCTTCTTGTTGCGGTTAGGGTTATGTTTAGGGTTGTTAGGAAAGAGTGAAGACGCAGAGTCCTGTTGAGTGTGGGGTTGCGTAAAGGCTCCCCCAGGGAGTTCAGGTGTACCCAAAGGCTTCCGCTGAGAGCACTTTTTGATGGCAGAAAGTGGCACCGTACGTGTTTTTTCGGGTCTAACTCGGGTTCAGCTTCTTGTTGCGGTTAGGGTTATGTTTAGGGTTGTTAGGAAAGAGTGAAGACGCAGAGTCCTGTTGAGTGTGGGGTTGCGTAAAGGCTCCCCCAGGGAGTTCAGGTGTACCCAAAGGCTTCCGCTGAGAGCACTTTTTGATGGCAGAAAGTGGCACCGTACGTGTTTTTTCGGGTCTAACTCGGGTTCAGCTTCTTGTTGCGGTTAGGCTTATGTTTAGGGTTGTTAGGAAAGAGTGAAGACGCAGAGTCCTGTTGAGTGTGGGGTTGCGTAAAGGCTCCCCCAGGGAGTTCACGTGTACCCAAAGGCTTCCGCTGAGAGCACTTTTTGATGGCAGAAAGTGGCACCGTACGTGTTTTTTCGGGTCTAACTCGGGTTCAGCTTCTTGTTGCGGTTAGGGTTATGTTTAGGGTTGTTAGGAAAGAGTGAAGACGCAGAGTCCTGTTGAGTGTGGGGTTGCGTAAAGGCTCCCCCAGGGAGTTCAGGTGTACCCAAAGGCTTCCGCTGAGAGCACTTTTGGATGGCAGAAAGTGGCACCGTACGTGTTTTTTCGGGTCTAACTCGGGTTGAGCTTCTTGTTGCGGTTAGGGTTATGTTTAGGGTTGTTAGGAAAGAGTGAAGACGCAGAGTCCTGTTGAGTGTGGGGTTGCGTAAAGGCTCCCCCAGGGAGTTCAGGTGTACCCAAAGGCTTCCGCTGAGAGCACTTTTGGATGGCAGAAAGTGGCACCGTACGTGTTTTTTCGGGTCTAACTCGGGTTGAGCTTCTTGTTGCGGTTAGGGTTATGTTTAGGGTTGTTAGGAAAGAGTGAAGACGCAGAGTCCTGTTGAGTGTGGGGTTGCGTAAAGGCTCCCCCAGGGAGTTCAGGTGTACCCAAAGGCTTCCGCTGAGAGCACTTTTTGATGGCAGAAAGTGGCACCGTACGTGTTTTTTCGGGTCTAACTCGGGTTCAGCTTCTTGTTGCGGTTAGGGTTATGTTTAGGGTTGTTAGGAAAGAGTGAAGACGCAGAGTCCTGTTGAGTGTGGGGTTGCGTAAAGGCTCCCCCAGGGAGTTCAGGTGTACCCAAAGGCTTCCGCTGAGAGCACTTTTTGATGGCAGAAAGTGGCACCGTACGTGTTTTTTCGGGTCTAACTCGGGTTCAGCTTCTTGTTGCGGTTAGGGTTATGTTTAGGGTTGTTAGGAAAGAGTGAAGACGCAGAGTCCTGTTGAGTGTGCGGTTGCGTAAAGGCTCCCCCAGGGAGTTCAGGTGTACCCAAAGGCTTCCGCTGAGAGCACTTTTTGATGGCAGAAAGTGGCATCGTACGTGTTTTTTCGGGTCTAACTCGGGTTCAGCTTCTTGTTGCGGTTAGGGTTATGTTTAGGGTTGTTAGGAAAGAGTGAAGACGCAGAGTCCTGTTGAGTGTGGGGTTGCGTAAAGGCTCCCCCAGGGAGTTCAGGTGTACCCAAAGGCTTCCGCTGAGAGCACTTTTTGATGGCAGAAAGTGGCACCGTACGTGTTTTTTTCGGGTCTAACTCGGGTTCAGCTTCTTGTTGCGGTTAGGGTTATGTTTAGGGTTGTTAGGAAAGAGCGAAGACGCAGAGTCCTGTTGAGTGTGGGGTTGCGTAAAGGCTCCCCCAGGGAGTTCAGGTGTACCCAAAGGCTTCCGCTGAGAGCACTTTTTGATGGCAGAAAGTGGCACCGTACGTGTTTTTTCGGGTCTAACTCGGGTTGAGCTTCTTGTTGCGGTTAGGGTTATGTTTAGGGTTGTTAGGAAAGAGTGAAGACGCAGAGTCCTGTTGAGTGTGGGGTTGCGTAAAGGCTCCCCCAGGGAGTTCAGGTGTACCCAAAGGCTTCCGCTGAGAGCACTTTTTGATGGCAGAAAGTGGCACCGTACGTGTTTTTTCGGGTCTAACTCGGGTTCAGCTTCTTGTTGCGGTTAGGGTTATGTTTAGGGTTGTTAGGAAAGAGTGAAGACGCAGAGTCCTGTTGAGTGTGGGGTTGCCTAAAGGCTCCCCCAGGGAGTTCAGGTGTACCCAAAGGCTTCCGCTGAGAGCACTTTTTGATGGCAGAAAGTGGCACCGTACGTGTTTTTTCGGGTCTAACTCGGGTTCAGCTTCTTGTTGCGGTTAGGGTTATGTTTAGGGTTGTTAGGAAAGAGTGAAGACGCAGAGTCCTGTTGAGTGTGGGGTTGCGTAAAGGCTCCCCCAGGGAGTTCAGGTGTACCCAAAGGCTTCCGCTGAGAGCACTTTTTGATGGCAGAAAGTGGCACCGTACGTGTTTTTTCGGGTCTAACTCGGGTTCAGCTTCTTGTTGCGGTTAGGGTTATGTTTAGGGTTGTTAGGAAAGAGTGAAGACGCAGAGTCCTGTTGAGTGTGCAGTTGCGTAAAGGCTCCCCCAGGGAGTTCAGGTGTACCCAAAGGCTTCCGCTGAGAGCACTTTTTGATGGCAGAAAGTGGCATCGTACGTGTTTTTTCGGGTCTAACTCGGGTTCAGCTTCTTGTTGCGGTTAGGGTTATGTTTAGGGTTGTTAGGAAAGAGTGAAGACGCAGAGTCCTGTTGAGTGTGGGGTTGCGTAAAGGCTCCCCCAGGGAGTTCAGGTGTACCCAAAGGCTTCCGCTGAGAGCACTTTTTGATGGCAGAAAGTGGCACCGTACGTGTTTTTTCGGGTCTAACTCGGGTTGAGCTTCTTGTTGCGGTTAGGGTTATGTTTAGGGTTGTTAGGAAAGAGTGAAGACGCAGAGTCCTGTTGAGTGTGGGGTTGCGTAAAGGCTCCCCCAGGGAGTTCAGGTGTACCCAAAGGCTTCCGCTGAGAGCACTTTTGGATGGCAGAAAGTGGCACCGTACGTGTTTTTTCGGGTCTAACTCGGGTTCAGCTTCTTGTTGCGGTTAGGGTTATGTTTAGGGTTGTTAGGAAAGAGTGAAGACGCAGAGTCCTGTTGAGTGTGGGGTTGCGTAAAGGCTCCCCCAGGGAGTTCAGGTGTACCCAAAGGCTTCCGCTGAGAGCACTTTTTGATGGCAGAAAGTGGCACCGTACGTGTTTTTTCGGGTCTAACTCGGGTTCAGCTTCTTGTTGCGGTTAGGGTTATGTTTAGGGTTGTTAGGAAAGAGTGAAGACGCAGAGTCCTGTTGAGTGTGCGGTTGCGTAAAGGCTCCCCCAGGGAGTTCAGGTGTACCCAAAGGCTTCCGCTGAGAGCACTTTTTGATGGCAGAAAGTGGCATCCGTACGTGTTTTTTCGGGTCTAACTCGGGTTCAGCTTCTTGTTGCGGTTAGGGTTATGTTTAGGGTTGTTAGGAAAGAGTGAAGACGCAGAGTCCTGTTGAGTGTGGGGTTGCGTAAAGGCTCCCCCAGGGAGTTCAGGTGTACCCAAAGGCTTCCGCTGAGAGCACTTTTTGATGGCAGAAAGTGGCACCGTACGTGTTTTTTCGGGTCTAACTCGGGTTCAGCTTCTTGTTGCGGTTAGGGTTATGTTTAGGGTTGTTAGGAAAGAGTGAAGACGCAGAGTCCTGTTGAGTGTGGGGTTGCGTAAAGGCTCCCCCAGGGAGTTCAGGTGTACCCAAAGGCTTCCGCTGAGAGCACTTTTTGATGGCAGAAAGTGGCACCGTACGTGTTTTTTCGGGGTCTAACTCGGGTTCAGCTTCTTGTTGCGGTTAGGGTTATGTTTAGGGTTGTTAGGAAAGAGTGAAGACGCAGAGTCCTGTTGAGTGTGGGGTTGCGTAAAGGCTCCCCCAGGGAGTTCAGGTGTACCCAAAGGCTTCCGCTGAGAGCACTTTTTGATGGCAGAAAGTGGCACCGTACGTGTTTTTTCGGGTCTAACTCGGGTTCAGCTTCTTGTTGCGGTTAGGGTTATGTTTAGGGTTGTTAGGAAAGAGTGAAGACGCAGAGTCCTGTTGAGTGTGGGGTTGCGTAAAGGCTCCCCCAGGGAGTTCAGGTGTACCCAAAGGCTTCCGCTGAGAGCACTTTTTGATGGCAGAAAGTGGCACCGTACGTGTTTTTTCGGGTCTAACTCGGGTTCAGCTTCTTGTTGCGGTTAGGGTTATGTTTAGGGTTGTTAGGAAAGAGTGAAGACGCAGAGTCCTGTTGAGTGTGGGGTTGCGTAAAGGCTCCCCCAGGGAGTTCAGGTGTACCCAAAGGCTTCCGCTGAGAGCACTTTTTGATGGCAGAAAGTGGCACCGTACGTGTTTTTTCGGGTCTAACTCGGGTTCAGCTTCTTGTTGCGGTTAGGGTTATGTTTAGGGTTGTTAGGAAAGAGTGAAGACGCAGAGTCCTGTTGAGTGTGGGGTTGCGTAAAGGCTCCCCCAGGGAGTTCAGGTGTACCCAAAGGCTTCCGCTGAGAGCACTTTTTGATGGCAGAAAGTGGCACCGTACGTGTTTTTTCGGGTCTAACTCGGGTTCAGCTTCTTGTTGCGGTTAGGGTTATGTTTAGGGTTGTTAGGAAAGAGTGAAGACGCAGAGTCCTGTTGAGTGTGGGGTTGCGTAAAGGCTCCCCCAGGGAGTTCAGGTGTACCCAAAGGCTTCCGCTGAGAGCACTTTTTGATGGCAGAAAGTGGCACCGTACGTGTTTTTTCGGGTCTAACTCGGGTTCAGCTTCTTGTTGCGGTTAGGGTTATGTTTAGGGTTGTTAGGAAAGAGTGAAGACGCAGAGTCCTGTTGAGTGTGGGGTTGCGTAAAGGCTCCCCCAGGGAGTTCAGGTGTACCCAAAGGCTTCCGCTGAGAGCACTTTTTGATGGCAGAAAGTGGCACCGTACGTGTTTTTTCGGGTCTAACTCGGGTTCAGCTTCTTGTTGCGGTTAGGGTTATGTTTAGGGTTGTTAGGAAAGAGTGAAGACGCAGAGTCCTGTTGAGTGTGGGGTTGCGTAAAGGCTCCCCCAGGGAGTTCAGGTGTACCCAAAGGCTTCCGCTGAGAGCACTTTTTGATGGCAGAAAGTGGCACCGTACGTGTTTTTTCGGGTCTAACTCGGGTTCAGCTTCTTGTTGCGGTTAGGGTTATGTTTAGGGTTGTTAGGAAAGAGTGAAGACGCAGAGTCCTGTTGAGTGTGGGGTTGCGTAAAGGCTCCCCCAGGGAGTTCAGGTGTACCCAAAGGCTTCCGCTGAGAGCACTTTTGATGGCAGAAAGTGGCACCGTACGTGTTTTTTCGGGTCTAACTCGGGTTCAGCTTCTTGTTGCGGTTAGGGTTATGTTTAGGGTTGTTAGGAAAGAGTGAAGACGCAGAGTCCTGTTGAGTGTGGGGTTGCGTAAAGGCTCCCCCAGGGAGTTCAGGTGTACCCAAAGGCTTCCGCTGAGAGCACTTTTTGATGGCAGAAAGTGGCACCGTACGTGTTTTTTCGGGTCTAACTCGGGTTCAGCTTCTTGTTGCGGTTAGGGTTATGTTTAGGGTTGTTAGGAAAGAGTGAAGACGCAGAGTCCTGTTGAGTGTGGGGTTGCGTAAAGGCTCCCCCAGGGAGTTCAGGTGTACCCAAAGGCTTCCGCTGAGAGCACTTTTTGATGGCAGAAAGTGGCACCGTACGTGTTTTTTCGGGTCTAACTCGGGTTCAGCTTCTTGTTGCGGTTAGGGTTATGTTTAGGGTTGTTAGGAAAGAGTGAAGACGCAGAGTCCTGTTGAGTGTGGGGTTGCGTAAAGGCTCCCCCAGGGAGTTCAGGTGTACCCAAAGGCTTCCGCTGAGAGCACTTTTTGATGGCAGAAAGTGGCACCGTACGTGTTTTTTCGGGTCTAACTCGGGTTCAGCTTCTTGTTGCGGTTAGGGTTATGTTTAGGGTTGTTAGGAAAGAGTGAAGACGCAGAGTCCTGTTGAGTGTGGGGTTGCGTAAAGGCTCCCCCAGGGAGTTCAGGTGTACCCAAAGGCTTCCGCTGAGAGCACTTTTTGATGGCAGAAAGTGGCACCGTACGTGTTTTTTCGGGTCTAACTCGGGTTCAGCTTCTTGTTGCGGTTAGGGTTATGTTTAGGGTTGTTAGGAAAGAGTGAAGACGCAGAGTCCTGTTGAGTGTGGGGTTGCGTAAAGGCTCCCCCAGGGAGTTCAGGTGTACCCAAAGGCTTCCGCTGAGAGCACTTTTTGATGGCAGAAAGTGGCACCGTACGTGTTTTTTCGGGTCTAACTCGGGTTCAGCTTCTTGTTGCGGTTAGGGTTATGTTTAGGGTTGTTAGGAAAGAGTGAAGACGCAGAGTCCTGTTGAGTGTGGGGTTGCGTAAAGGCTCCCCCAGGGAGTTCAGGTGTACCCAAAGGCTTCCGCTGAGAGCACTTTTTGATGGCAGAAAGTGGCACCGTACGTGTTTTTTCGGGTCTAACTCGGGTTCAGCTTCTTGTTGCGGTTAGGGTTATGTTTAGGGTTGTTAGGAAAGAGTGAAGACGCAGAGTCCTGTTGAGTGTGGGGTTGCGTAAAGGCTCCCCCAGGGAGTTCAGGTGTACCCAAAGGCTTCCGCTGAGAGCACTTTTTGATGGCAGAAAGTGGCACCGTACGTGTTTTTTCGGGTCTAACTCGGGTTCAGCTTCTTGTTGCGGTTAGGGTTATGTTTAGGGTTGTTAGGAAAGAGTGAAGACGCAGAGTCCTGTTGAGTGTGGGGTTGCGTAAAGGCTCCCCCAGGGAGTTCAGGTGTACCCAAAGGCTTCCGCTGAGAGCACTTTTTGATGGCAGAAAGTGGCACCGTACGTGTTTTTTCGGGTCTAACTCGGGTTCAGCTTCTTGTTGCGGTTAGGGTTATGTTTAGGGTTGTTAGGAAAGAGTGAAGACGCAGAGTCCTGTTGAGTGTGGGGTTGCGTAAAGGCTCCCCCAGGGAGTTCAGGTGTACCCAAAGGCTTCCGCTGAGAGCACTTTTTGATGGCAGAAAGTGGCACCGTACGTGTTTTTTCGGGTCTAACTCGGGTTCAGCTTCTTGTTGCGGTTAGGGTTATGTTTAGGGTTGTTAGGAAAGAGTGAAGACGCAGAGTCCTGTTGAGTGTGGGGTTGCGTAAAGGCTCCCCCAGGGAGTTCAGGTGTACCCAAAGGCTTCCGCTGAGAGCACTTTTTGATGGCAGAAAGTGGCACCGTACGTGTTTTTTCGGGTCTAACTCGGGTTCAGCTTCTTGTTGCGGTTAGGGTTATGTTTAGGGTTGTTAGGAAAGAGTGAAGACGCAGAGTCCTGTTGAGTGTGGGTTGCGTAAAGGCTCCCCCAGGGAGTTCAGGTGTACCCAAAGGCTTCCGCTGAGAGCACTTTTTGATGGCAGAAAGTGGCACCGTACGTGTTTTTTCGGGTCTAACTCGGGTTCAGCTTCTTGTTGCGGTTAGGGTTATGTTTAGGGTTGTTAGGAAAGAGTGAAGACGCAGAGTCCTGTTGAGTGTGGGGTTGCGTAAAGGCTCCCCCAGGGAGTTCAGGTGTACCCAAAGGCTTCCGCTGAGAGCACTTTTTGATGGCAGAAAGTGGCACCGTACGTGTTTTTTCGGGTCTAACTCGGGTTCAGCTTCTTGTTGCGGTTAGGGTTATGTTTAGGGTTGTTAGGAAAGAGTGAAGACGCAGAGTCCTGTTGAGTGTGGGGTTGCGTAAAGGCTCCCCCAGGGAGTTCAGGTGTACCCAAAGGCTTCCGCTGAGAGCACTTTTTGATGGCAGAAAGTGGCACCGTACGTGTTTTTTCGGGTCTAACTCGGGTTCAGCTTCTTGTTGCGGTTAGGGTTATGTTTAGGGTTGTTAGGAAAGAGTGAAGACGCAGAGTCCTGTTGAGTGTGGGGTTGCGTAAAGGCTCCCCCAGGGAGTTCAGGTGTACCCAAAGGCTTCCGCTGAGAGCACTTTTTGATGGCAGAAAGTGGCACCGTACGTGTTTTTTCGGGTCTAACTCGGGTTCAGCTTCTTGTTGCGGTTAGGGTTATGTTTAGGGTTGTTAGGAAAGAGTGAAGACGCAGAGTCCTGTTGAGTGTGGGGTTGCGTAAAGGCTCCCCCAGGGAGTTCAGGTGTACCCAAAGGCTTCCGCTGAGAGCACTTTTGATGCAGAAAGTGGCACCGTACGTGTTTTTTCGGGTCTAACTCGGGTTCAGCTTCTTGTTGCGGTTAGGGTTATGTTTAGGGTTGTTAGGAAAGAGTGAAGACGCAGAGTCCTGTTGAGTGTGGGGTTGCGTAAAGGCTCCCCCAGGGAGTTCAGGTGTACCCAAAGGCTTCCGCTGAGAGCACTTTTTGATGGCAGAAAGTGGCACCGTACGTGTTTTTTCGGGTCTAACTCGGGTTCAGCTTCTTGTTGCGGTTAGGGTTATGTTTAGGGTTGTTAGGAAAGAGTGAAGACGCAGAGTCCTGTTGAGTGTGGGGTTGCGTAAAGGCTCCCCCAGGGAGTTCAGGTGTACCCAAAGGCTTCCGCTGAGAGCACTTTTTGATGGCAGAAAGTGGCACCGTACGTGTTTTTTCGGGTCTAACTCGGGTTCAGCTTCTTGTTGCGGTTAGGGTTATGTTTAGGGTTGTTAGGAAAGAGTGAAGACGCAGAGTCCTGTTGAGTGTGGGGTTGCGTAAAGGCTCCCCCAGGGAGTTCAGGTGTACCCAAAGGCTTCCGCTGAGAGCACTTTTTGATGGCAGAAAGTGGCACCGTACGTGTTTTTCGGGTCTAACTCGGGTTCAGCTTCTTGTTGCGGTTAGGGTTATGTTTAGGGTTGTTAGGAAAGAGTGAAGACGCAGAGTCCTGTTGAGTGTGGGGTTGCGTAAAGGCTCCCCAGGGAGTTCAGGTGTACCCAAAGGCTTCCGCTGAGAGCACTTTTGATGGCAGAAAGTGGCACCGTACGTGTTTTTTCGGGTCTAACTCGGGTTCAGCTTCTTGTTGCGGTTAGGGTTATGTTTAGGGTTGTTAGGAAAGAGTGAAGACGCAGAGTCCTGTTGAGTGTGGGGTTGCGTAAAGGCTCCCCCAGGGAGTTCAGGTGTACCCAAAGGCTTCCGCTGAGAGCACTTTTTGATGGCAGAAAGTGGCACCGTACGTGTTTTTTCGGGTCTAACTCGGGTTCAGCTTCTTGTTGCGGTTAGGGTTATGTTTAGGGTTGTTAGGAAAGAGTGAAGACGCAGAGTCCTGTTGAGTGTGGGGTTGCGTAAAGGCTCCCCCAGGGAGTTCAGGTGTACCCAAAGGCTTCCGCTGAGAGCACTTTTTGATGGCAGAAAGTGGCACCGTACGTGTTTTTTCGGGTCTAACTCGGGTTCAGCTTCTTGTTGCGGTTAGGGTTATGTTTAGGGTTGTTAGGAAAGAGTGAAGACGCAGAGTCCTGTTGAGTGTGGGGTTGCGTAAAGGCTCCCCAGGGAGTTCAGGTGTACCCAAAGGCTTCCGCTGAGAGCACTTTTGGATGCAGAAAGTGGCACCGTACGTGTTTTTTCGGGTCTAACTCGGGTTCAGCTTCTTGTTGCGGTTAGGGTTATGTTTAGGGTTGTTAGGAAAGAGTGAAGACGCAGAGTCCTGTTGAGTGTGGGGTTGCGTAAAGGCTCCCCAGGGAGTTCAGGTGTACCCAAAGGCTTCCGCTGAGAGCACTTTTTGATGGCAGAAAGTGGCACCGTACGTGTTTTTTCGGGTCTAACTCGGGTTCAGCTTCTTGTTGCGGTTAGGGTTATGTTTAGGGTTGTTAGGAAAGAGTGAAGACGCAGAGTCCTGTTGAGTGTGGGGTTGCGTAAAGGCTCCCCCAGGGAGTTCAGGTGTACCCAAAGGCTTCCGCTGAGAGCACTTTTTGATGGCAGAAAGTGGCACCGTACGTGTTTTTTCGGGTCTAACTCGGGTTCAGCTTCTTGTTGCGGTTAGGGTTATGTTTAGGGTTGTTAGGAAAGAGTGAAGACGCAGAGTCCTGTTGAGTGTGGGGTTGCGTAAAGGCTCTCCCAGGGAGTTCAGGTGTACCCAAAGGCTTCCGCTGAGAGCACTTTTTGATGGCAGAAAGTGGCACCGTACGTGTTTTTTTCGGGTCTAACTCGGGTTGCAGCTTCTTGTTGCGGTTAGGGTTATGTTTAGGGTTGTTAGGAAAGAGTGAAGACGCAGAGTCCTGTTGAGTGTGGGGTTGCGTAAAGGCTCCCCCAGGGAGTTCAGGTGTACCCAAAGGCTTCCGCTGAGAGCACTTTTTGATGGCAGAAAGTGGCACCGTACGTGTTTTTTCGGGTCTAACTCGGGTTCAGCTTCTTGTTGCGGTTAGGGTTATG
>NW_027664082.1:672500-687500 GCF_964034855.1 Anser brachyrhynchus
AAACACGTACGGTGCCACTTTCTGCCATCAAAAAGTGCTCTCAGCGGAAGCCTTTGGGTACACCTGAACTCCCTGGGGGAGCCTTTACGCAACCCCACACTCAACAGGACTCTGCGTCTTCGCTCTTTCCTAACAACCCTAAACATAACCCTAACCGCAACAAGAAGCTGAACCCGAGTTAGACCCGAAAAAACACGTACGGTGCCACTTTCTGCCATCCAAAAGTGCTCTCAGCGGAAGCCTTTGGGTACACGTGAACTCCCTGGGGGAGCCTTTACGCAACCGCACAGTCAACAGGACTCTGCGTCTTCACTCTTTCCTAACAACCCTAAACATAACCCTAACCGCAACAAGAAGCTGAACCCGAGTTAGACCCGAAAAAACACGTACGGTGCCACTTTCTGCCATCAAAAAGTGCTCTCAGCGGAAGCCTTTGGGTACACCTGAACTCCCTGGGGGAGCCTTTACGCAACCTCACACTCAACAGGACTCTGCGTCTTCACTCTTTCCTAACAACCCTAAACATAACCCTAACCGCAACAAGAAGCTGAACCCGAGTTAGACCCGAAAAAACACGTACGGTGCCACTTTCTGCCATCAAAAAGTGCTCTCAGCGGAAGCCTTTGGGTACACCTGAACTCCCTGGGGGAGCCTTTACGCAACCCCACACTCAACAGGACTCTGCGTCTTCACTCTTTCCTAACAACCCTAAACATAACCCTAACCGCAACAAGAAGCTGAACCCGAGTTAGACCCGAAAAAACACGTACGGTGCCACTTTCTGCCATCAAAAAGTGCTCTCAGCGGAAGCCTTTGGGTACACCTGAACTCCCTGGGGGAGCCTTTACGCAACCCCACACTCAACAGGACTCTGCGTCTTCACTCTTTCCTAACAACCCTAAACGTAACCCTAACAGGAACAAGAAGCTCAACCCGAGTTAGACCCGAAAAAACACGTACGGTGCATCTTTCTGCCATCAAAAAGTGCTCTCAGCGGAAGCCTTTGGGTACACCTGAACTCCCTGGGGGAGCCTTTACACAACCCCACACTCAACAGGACTCTGCGTCTTCACTCTTTCCTAACAACCCTAAACATAACCCTAACCGCAACAAGAAGCTGAACCCGAGTTAGACCCGAAAAAACACGTACGGTGCCACTTTCTGCCATCAAAAAGTGCTCTCAGCGGAAGCCTTTGGGTACACCTGAACTCCCTGGGGGAGCCTTTACGCAACCCCACACTCAACAGGACTCTGCGTCTTCGCTCTTTCCTAACAACCCTAAACATAACCCTAACCGCAACAAGAAGCTGAACCCGAGTTAGACCCGAAAAAACACGTACGGTGCCACTTTTTGCCATCAAAAAGTGCTCTCAGCGGAAGCCTTTGGGTACACCTGAACTCCCTGGGGGAGCCTTTACGCAACCCCACACTCAACAGGACTCTGCGTCTTCACTCTTTCCTAACAACCCTAAACATAACCCTAACCGCAACAAGAAGCTGAACCCGAGTTAGACCCGAAAAAACACGTACGGTGCCACTTTCTGCCATCCAAAAGTGCTCTCAGCGGAAGCCTTTGGGTACACCTGAACTCCCTGGGGGAGCCTTTACACAACCCCACACTCAACAGGACTCTGCGTCTTCACTCTTTCCTAACAACCCTAAACATAACCCTAACCGCAACAAGAAGCTGAACCCGAGTTAGACCCGAAAAAACACGTACGGTGCCACTTTCTGCCATCAAAAAGTGCTCTCAGCGGAAGCCTTTGGGTACACCTGAACTCCCTGGGGGAGCCTTTACGCAACCCCACACTCAACAGGACTCTGCGTCTTCACTCTTTCCTAACAACCCTAAACATAACCCTAACCGCAACAAGAAGCTGAACCCGAGTTAGACCCGAAAAAACACGTACGGTGCCACTTTCTGCCATCAAAAAGTGCTCTCAGCGGAAGCCTTTGGGTACACCTGAACTCCCTGGGGGAGCCTTTACGCAACCCCACACTCAACAGGACTCTGCGTCTTCGCTCTTTCCTAACAACCCTAAACATAACCCTAACCGCAACAAGAAGCTGAACCCGAGTTAGACCCGAAAAAACACGTACGGTGCCACTTTCTGCCATCCAAAAGTGCTCTCAGCGGAAGCCTTTGGGTACACGTGAACTCCCTGGGGGAGCCTTTACGCAACCGCACAGTCAACAGGACTCTGCGTCTTCACTCTTTCCTAACAACCCTAAACATAACCCTAACCGCAACAAGAAGCTGAACCCGAGTTAGACCCGAAAAAACACGTACGGTGCCACTTTCTGCCATCAAAAAGTGCTCTCAGCGGAAGCCTTTGGGTACACCTGAACTCCCTGGGGGAGCCTTTACGCAACCTCACACTCAACAGGACTCTGCGTCTTCACTCTTTCCTAACAACCCTAAACATAACCCTAACCGCAACAAGAAGCTGAACCCGAGTTAGACCCGAAAAAACACGTACGGTGCCACTTTCTGCCATCAAAAAGTGCTCTCAGCGGAAGCCTTTGGGTACACCTGAACTCCCTGGGGGAGCCTTTACGCAACCCCACACTCAACAGGACTCTGCGTCTTCACTCTTTCCTAACAACCCTAAACATAACCCTAACCGCAACAAGAAGCTGAACCCGAGTTAGACCCGAAAAAACACGTACGGTGCCACTTTCTGCCATCAAAAAGTGCTCTCAGCGGAAGCCTTTGGGTACACCTGAACTCCCTGGGGGAGCCTTTACGCAACCCCACACTCAACAGGACTCTGCGTCTTCACTCTTTCCTAACAACCCTAAACATAACCCTAACAGGAACAAGAAGCTCAACCCGAGTTAGACCCGAAAAAACACGTACGGTGCATCTTTCTGCCATCAAAAAGTGCTCTCAGCGGAAGCCTTTGGGTACACCTGAACTCCCTGGGGGAGCCTTTACACAACCCCACACTCAACAGGACTCTGCGTCTTCACTCTTTCCTAACAACCCTAAACATAACCCTAACCGCAACAAGAAGCTGAACCCGAGTTAGACCCGAAAAAACACGTACGGTGCCACTTTCTGCCATCAAAAAGTGCTCTCAGCGGAAGCCTTTGGGTACACCTGAACTCCCTGGGGGAGCCTTTACGCAACCCCACACTCAACAGGACTCTGCGTCTTCACTCTTTCCTAACAACCCTAAACATAACCCTAACCGCAACAAGAAGCTGAACCCGAGTTAGACCCGAAAAAACACGTACGGTGCCACTTTCTGCCATCAAAAAGTGCTCTCAGCGGAAGCCTTTGGGTACACGTGAACTCCCTGGGGGAGCCTTTACGCAACCCCACACTCAACAGGACTCTGCGTCTTCACTCTTTCCTAACAACCCTAAACATAACCCTAACCGCAACAAGAAGCTCAACCCGAGTTAGACCCGAAAAAACACGTACGGTGCCACTTTCTGCCATCAAAAAGTGCTCTCAGCGGAAGCCTTTGGGTACACCTGAACTCCCTGGGGGAGCCTTTACGCAACCCCACACTCAACAGGACTCTGCGTCTTCACTCTTTCCTAACAACCCTAAACATAACCCTAACCGCAACAAGAAGCTGAACCCGAGTTAGACCCGAAAAAACACGTACGGTGCCACTTTCTGCCATCCAAAAGTGCTCTCAGCGGAAGCCTTTGGGTACACGTGAACTCCCTGGGGGAGCCTTTACGCAACCCCACACTCAACAGGACTCTGCGTCTTCACTCTTTCCTAACAACCCTAAACATAACCCTAACCGCAACAAGAAGCTCAACCCGAGTTAGACCCGAAAAAACACGTACGGTGCCACTTTCTGCCATCAAAAAGTGCTCTCAGCGGAAGCCTTTGGGTACACCTGAACTCCCTGGGGGAGCCTTTACGCAACCCCACACTCAACAGGACTCTGCGTCTTCACTCTTTCCTAACAACCCTAAACATAACCCTAACCGCAACAAGAAGCTGAACCCGAGTTAGACCCGAAAAAACACGTACGGTGCCACTTTCTGCCATCCAAAAGTGCTCTCAGCGGAAGCCTTTGGGTACACCTGAACTCCCTGGGGGAGCCTTTACGCAACCCCACACTCAACAGGACTCTGCGTCTTCACTCTTTCCTAACAACCCTAAACATAACCCTAACCGCAACAAGAAGCTGAACCCGAGTTAGACCCGAAAAAACACGTACGGTGCCACTTTCTGCCATCAAAAAGTGCTCTCAGCGGAAGCCTTTGGGTACACGTGAACTCCCTGGGGGAGCCTTTACCCAACCCCACACTCAACAGGACTCTGCGTCTTCACTCTTTCCTAACAACCCTAAACATAACCCTAACCGCAACAAGAAGCTGAACCCGAGTTAGACCCGAAAAAACACGTACGGTGCCACTTTCTGCCATCAAAAAGTGCTCTCAGCGGAAGCCTTTGGGTACACCTGAACTCCCTGGGGGAGCCTTTACGCAACCCCACACTCAACAGGACTCTGCGTCTTCACTCTTTCCTAACAACCCTAAACATAACCCTAACCGCAACAAGAAGCTGAACCCGAGTTAGACCCGAAAAAACACGTACGGTGCCACTTTCTGCCATCAAAAAGTGCTCTCAGCGGAAGCCTTTGGGTACACGTGAACTCCCTGGGGGAGCCTTTACGCAACCCCACACTCAACAGGACTCTGCGTCTTCACTCTTTCCTAACAACCCTAAACATAACCCTAACCGCAACAAGAAGCTGAACCCGAGTTAGACCCGAAAAAACACGTACGGTGCCACTTTCTGCCATCAAAAAGTGCTCTCAGCGGAAGCCTTTGGGTACACCTGAACTCCCTGGGGGAGCCTTTACGCAACCCCACACTCAACAGGACTCTGCGTCTTCACTCTTTCCTAACAACCCTAAACATAACCCTAACCGCAACAAGAAGCTGAACCCGAGTTAGACCCGAAAAAACACGTACGGTGCCACTTTCTGCCATCAAAAAGTGCTCTCAGCGGAAGCCTTTGGGTACACCTGAACTCCCTGGGGGAGCCTTTACGCAACCCCACACTCAACAGGACTCTGCGTCTTCACTCTTTCCTAACAACCCTAAACATAACCCTAACCGCAACAAGAAGCTGAACCCGAGTTAGACCCGAAAAAACACGTACGGTGCCACTTTCTGCCATCAAAAAGTGCTCTCAGCGGAAGCCTTTGGGTACACCTGAACTCCCTGGGGGAGCCTTTACGCAACCCCACACTCAACAGGACTCTGCGTCTTCGCTCTTTCCTAACAACCCTAAACATAACCCTAACCGCAACAAGAAGCTGAACCCGAGTTAGACCCGAAAAAACACGTACGATGCCACTTTCTGCCATCAAAAAGTGCTCTCAGCGGAAGCCTTTGGGTACACCTGAACTCCCTGGGGGAGCCTTTACGCAACCGCACACTCAACAGGACTCTGCGTCTTCACTCTTTCCTAACAACCCTAAACATAACCCTAACCGCAACAAGAAGCTGAACCCGAGTTAGACCCGAAAAAACACGTACGGTGCCACTTTCTGCCATCAAAAAGTGCTCTCAGCGGAAGCCTTTGGGTACACCTGAACTCCCTGGGGGAGCCTTTACACAACCCCACACTCAACAGGACTCTGCGTCTTCACTCTTTCCTAACAACCCTAAACATAACCCTAACCGCAACAAGAAGCTGAACCCGAGTTAGACCCGAAAAAACACGTACGGTGCCACTTTCTGCCATCAAAAAGTGCTCTCAGCGGAAGCCTTTGGGTACACCTGAACTCCCTCGGGGAGCCTTTACGCAACCCCGCACTCAACAGGACTCTGCGTCTTCACTCTTTCCTAACAACCCTAAACATAACCCTAACCGCAACAAGAAGCTGAACCCGAGTTAGACCCGAAAAAACACGTACGGTGCCACTTTCTGCCATCAAAAAGTGCTCTCAGCGGAAGCCTTTGGGTACACCTGAACTCCCTGGGGGAGCCTTTACGCAACCCCACACTCAACAGGACTCTGCGTCTTCACTCTTTCCTAACAACCCTAAACATAACCCTAACCGCAACAAGAAGCTGAACCCGAGTTAGACCCGAAAAAACACGTACGGTGCCACTTTCTGCCATCAAAAAGTGCTCTCAGCGGAAGCCTTTGGGTACACCTGAACTCCCTGGGGGAGCCTTTACGCAACCCCACACTCAACAGGACTCTGCGTCTTCACTCTTTCCTAACAACCCTAAACATAACCCTAACCGCAACAAGAAGCTGAACCCGAGTTAGACCCGAAAAAACACGTACGGTGCCACTTTCTGCCATCAAAAAGTGCTCTCAGCGGAAGCCTTTGGGTACACCTGAACTCCCTGGGGGAGCCTTTACGCAACCCCACACTCAACAGGACTCTGCGTCTTCACTCTTTCCTAACAACCCTAAACATAACCCTAACCGCAACAAGAAGCTGAACCCGAGTTAGACCCGAAAAAACACGTACGGTGCCACTTTCTGCCATCAAAAAGTGCTCTCAGCGGAAGCCTTTGGGTACACCTGAACTCCCTGGGGGAGCCTTTACACAACCCCACACTCAACAGGACTCTGCGTCTTCACTCTTTCCTAACAACCCTAAACATAACCCTAACCGCAACAAGAAGCTGAACCCGAGTTAGACCCGAAAAAACACGTACGGTGCCACTTTCTGCCATCAAAAAGTGCTCTCAGCGGAAGCCTTTGGGTACACCTGAACTCCCTGGGGGAGCCTTTACGCAACCCCACACTCAACAGGACTCTGCGTCTTCACTCTTTCCTAACAACCCTAAACATAACCCTAACCGCAACAAGAAGCTGAACCCGAGTTAGACCCGAAAAAACACGTACGGTGCCACTTTCTGCCATCAAAAAGTGCTCTCAGCGGAAGCCTTTGGGTACACCTGAACTCCCTGGGGGAGCCTTTACGCAACCCCACACTCAACAGGACTCTGCGTCTTCACTCTTTCCTAACAACCCTAAACATAACCCTAACCGCAACAAGAAGCTGAACCCGAGTTAGACCCGAAAAAACACGTACGGTGCCACTTTCTGCCATCAAAAAGTGCTCTCAGCGGAAGCCTTTGGGTACACCTGAACTCCCTGGGGGAGCCTTTACGCAACCCCACACTCAACAGGACTCTGCGTCTTCACTCTTTCCTAACAACCCTAAACATAACCCTAACCGCAACAAGAAGCTGAACCCGAGTTAGACCCGAAAAAACACGTACGGTGCCACTTTCTGCCATCAAAAAGTGCTCTCAGCGGAAGCCTTTGGGTACACCTGAACTCCCTGGGGGAGCCTTTACGCAACCCCACACTCAACAGGACTCTGCGTCTTCACTCTTTCCTAACAACCCTAAACATAACCCTAACCGCAACAAGAAGCTGAACCCGAGTTAGACCCGAAAAAACACGTACGGTGCCACTTTCTGCCATCAAAAAGTGCTCTCAGCGGAAGCCTTTGGGTACACCTGAACTCCCTGGGGGAGCCTTTACGCAACCCCACACTCAACAGGACTCTGCGTCTTCACTCTTTCCTAACAACCCTAAACATAACCCTAACCGCAACAAGAAGCTGAACCCGAGTTAGACCCGAAAAAACACGTACGGTGCCACTTTCTGCCATCAAAAAGTGCTCTCAGCGGAAGCCTTTGGGTACACCTGAACTCCCTGGGGGAGCCTTTACGCAACCCCACACTCAACAGGACTCTGCGTCTTCACTCTTTCCTAACAACCCTAAACATAACCCTAACCGCAACAAGAAGCTGAACCCGAGTTAGACCCGAAAAAACACGTACGGTGCCACTTTCTGCCATCAAAAAGTGCTCTCAGCGGAAGCCTTTGGGTACACGTGAACTCCCTGGGGGAGCCTTTACGCAACCCCACACTCAACAGGACTCTGCGTCTTCACTCTTTCCTAACAACCCTAAACATAACCCTAACCGCAACAAGAAGCTCAACCCGAGTTAGACCCGAAAAAACACGTACGGTGCCACTTTCTGCCATCAAAAAGTGCTCTCAGTGGAAGCCTTTGGGTACACGTGAACTCCCTGGGGGAGCCTTTACGCAACCCCACACTCAACAGGACTCTGCGTCTTCACTCTTTCCTAACAACCCTAAACATAACCCTAACCGCAACAAGAAGCTGAACCCGAGTTAGACCCGAAAAAACACGTACGGTGCCACTTTCTGCCATCAAAAAGTGCTCTCAGCGGAAGCCTTTGGGTACACCTGAACTCCCTGGGGGAGCCTTTACGCAACCCCACACTCAACAGGACTCTGCGTCTTCACTCTTTCCTAACAACCCTAAACATAACCCTAACCGCAACAAGAAGCTGAACCCGAGTTAGACCCGAAAAAACACGTACGGTGCCACTTTCTGCCATCAAAAAGTGCTCTCAGCGGAAGCCTTTGGGTACACCTGAACTCCCTGGGGGAGCCTTTACGCAACCCCGCACTCAACAGGACTCTGCGTCTTCACTCTTTCCTAACAACCCTAAACATAACCCTAACCGCAACAAGAAGCTGAACCCGAGTTAGACCCGAAAAAACACGTACGGTGCCACTTTCTGCCATCCAAAAGTGCTCTCAGCGGAAGCCTTTGGGTACACCTGAACTCCCTGGGGGAGCCTTTACGCAACCCCACACTCAACAGGACTCTGCGTCTTCACTCTTTCCTAACAACCCTAAACATAACCCTAACCGCAACAAGAAGCTGAACCCGAGTTAGACCCGAAAAAACACGTACGGTGCCACTTTCTGCCATCAAAAAGTGCTCTCAGCGGAAGCCTTTGGGTACACCTGAACTCCCTGGGGGAGCCTTTACGCAACCCCACACTCAACAGGACTCTGCGTCTTCACTCTTTCCTAACAACCCTAAACATAACCCTAACCGCAACAAGAAGCTGAACCCGAGTTAGACCCGAAAAAACACGTACGGTGCCACTTTCTGCCATCAAAAAGTGCTCTCAGCGGAAGCCTTTGGGTACACGTGAACTCCCTGGGGGAGCCTTTACGCAACCCCACACTCAACAGGACTCTGCGTCTTCACTCTTTCCTAACAACCCTAAACATAACCCTAACCGCAACAAGAAGCTGAACCCGAGTTAGACCCGAAAAAACACGTACGGTGCCACTTTCTGCCATCAAAAAGTGCTCTCAGCGGAAGCCTTTGGGTACACCTGAACTCCCTGGGGGAGCCTTTACACAACCCCACACTCAACAGGACTCTGCGTCTTCACTCTTTCCTAACAACCCTAAACATAACCCTAACCGCAACAAGAAGCTGAACCCGAGTTAGACCCGAAAAAAACACGTACGGTGCCACTTTCTGCCATCAAAAAGTGCTCTCAGCGGAAGCCTTTGGGTACACCTGAACTCCCTGGGGGAGCCTTTACGCAACCCCACACTCAACAGGACTCTGCGTCTTCACTCTTTCCTAACAACCCTAAACATAACCCTAACCGCAACAAGAAGCTGAACCCGAGTTAGACCCGAAAAAACACGTACGGTGCCACTTTCTGCCATCAAAAAGTGCTCTCAGCGGAAGCCTTTGGGTACACGTGAACTCCCTGGGGGAGCCTTTACGCAACCCCACACTCAACAGGACTCTGCGTCTTCACTCTTTCCTAACAACCCTAAACATAACCCTAACCGCAACAAGAAGCTGAACCCGAGTTAGACCCGAAAAAACACGTACGGTGCCACTTTCTGCCATCAAAAAGTGCTCTCAGCGGAAGCCTTTGGGTACACCTGAACTCCCTGGGGGAGCCTTTACGCAACCCCGCACTCAACAGGACTCTGCGTCTTCACTCTTTCCTAACAACCCTAAACATAACCCTAACCGCAACAAGAAGCTGAACCCGAGTTAGACCCGAAAAAACACGTACGGTGCCACTTTCTGCCATCCAAAAGTGCTCTCAGCGGAAGCCTTTGGGTACACCTGAACTCCCTGGGGGAGCCTTTACGCAACCCCACACTCAACAGGACTCTGCGTCTTCACTCTTTCCTAACAACCCTAAACATAACCCTAACCGCAACAAGAAGCTGAACCCGAGTTAGACCCGAAAAAACACGTACGGTGCCACTTTCTGCCATCAAAAAGTGCTCTCAGCGAAAGCCTTTGGGTACACCTGAACTCCCTGGGGGAGCCTTTACGCAACCCCACACTCAACAGGACTCTGCGTCTTCACTCTTTCCTAACAACCCTAAACATAACCCTAACCGCAACAAGAAGCTGAACCCGAGTTAGACCCGAAAAAAACACGTACGGTGCCACTTTCTGCCATCAAAAAGTGCTCTCAGCGGAAGCCTTTGGGTACACCTGAACTCCCTGGGGGAGCCTTTACGCAACCCCACACTCAACAGGACTCTGCGTCTTCACTCTTTCCTAACAACCCTAAACATAACCCTAACCGCAACAAGAAGCTGAACCCGAGTTAGACCCGAAAAAACACGTACGGTGCCACTTTCTGCCATCAAAAAGTGCTCTCAGCGGAAGCCTTTGGGTACACCTGAACTCCCTGGGGGAGCCTTTACACAACCCCACACTCAACAGGACTCTGCGTCTTCACTCTTTCCTAACAACCCTAAACATAACCCTAACCGCAACAAGAAGCTGAACCCGAGTTAGACCCGAAAAAACACGTACGGTGCCACTTTCTGCCATCAAAAAGTGCTCTCAGCGGAAGCCTTTGGGTACACCTGAACTCCCTGGGGGAGCCTTTACGCAACCCCACACTCAACAGGACTCTGCGTCTTCACTCTTTCCTAACAACCCTAAACATAACCCTAACCGCAACAAGAAGCTGAACCCGAGTTAGACCCGAAAAAACACGTACGGTGCCACTTTCTGCCATCAAAAAGTGCTCTCAGCGGAAGCCTTTGGGTACACGTGAACTCCCTGGGGGAGCCTTTACGCAACCCCACACTCAACAGGACTCTGCGTCTTCACTCTTTCCTAACAACCCTAAACATAACCCTAACCGCAACAAGAAGCTGAACCCGAGTTAGACCCGAAAAAACACGTACGGTGCCACTTTCTGCCATCAAAAAGTGCTCTCAGCGGAAGCCTTTGGGTACACCTGAACTCCCTGGGGGAGCCTTTACGCAACCCCACACTCAACAGGACTCTGCGTCTTCACTCTTTCCTAACAACCCTAAACATAACCCTAACCGCAACAAGAAGCTGAACCCGAGTTAGACCCGAAAAAACACGTACGGTGCCACTTTCTGCCATCAAAAAGTGCTCTCAGCGGAAGCCTTTGGGTACACCTGAACTCCCTGGGGGAGCCTTTACGCAACCCCACACTCAACAGGACTCTGCGTCTTCACTCTTTCCTAACAACCCTAAACATAACCCTAACCGCAACAAGAAGCTGAACCCGAGTTAGACCCGAAAAAACACGTACGGTGCCACTTTCTGCCATCAAAAAGTGCTCTCAGCGGAAGCCTTTGGGTACACCTGAACTCCCTGGGGGAGCCTTTACGCAACCCCACACTCAACAGGACTCTGCGTCTTCACTCTTTCCTAACAACCCTAAACATAACCCTAACCGCAACAAGAAGCTGAACCCGAGTTAGACCCGAAAAAACACGTACGGTGCCACTTTCTGCCATCAAAAAGTGCTCTCAGCGGAAGCCTTTGGGTACACCTGAACTCCCTGGGGGAGCCTTTACGCAACCCCACACTCAACAGGACTCTGCGTCTTCACTCTTTCCTAACAACCCTAAACATAACCCTAACCGCAACAAGAAGCTGAACCCGAGTTAGACCCGAAAAAACACGTACGGTGCCACTTTCTGCCATCAAAAAGTGCTCTCAGCGGAAGCCTTTGGGTACACCTGAACTCCCTGGGGGAGCCTTTACGCAACCCCACACTCAACAGGACTCTGCGTCTTCACTCTTTCCTAACAACCCTAAACATAACCCTAACCGCAACAAGAAGCTGAACCCGAGTTAGACCCGAAAAAACACGTACGGTGCCACTTTCTGCCATCAAAAAGTGCTCTCAGCGGAAGCCTTTGGGTACACGTGAACTCCCTGGGGGAGCCTTTACGCAACCCCACACTCAACAGGACTCTGCGTCTTCACTCTTTCCTAACAACCCTAAACATAACCCTAACCGCAACAAGAAGCTCAACCCGAGTTAGACCCGAAAAAACACGTACGGTGCCACTTTCTGCCATCAAAAAGTGCTCTCAGTGGAAGCCTTTGGGTACACCTGAACTCCCTGGGGGAGCCTTTACGCAACCCCACACTCAACAGGACTCTGCGTCTTCACTCTTTCCTAACAACCCTAAACATAACCCTAACCGCAACAAGAAGCTGAACCCGAGTTAGACCCGAAAAAACACGTACGGTGCCACTTTCTGCCATCAAAAAGTGCTCTCAGCGGAAGCCTTTGGGTACACCTGAACTCCCTGGCGGAGCCTTTACGCAACCCCACACTCAACAGGACTCTGCGTCTTCACTCTTTCCTAACAACCCTAAACATAACCCTAACCGCAACAAGAAGCTGAACCCGAGTTAGACCCGAAAAAACACGTACGGTGCCACTTTCTGCCATCAAAAAGTGCTCTCAGCGGAAGCCTTTGGGTACACCTGAACTCCCTGGGGGAGCCTTTACGCAACCCCACACTCAACAGGACTCTGCGTCTTCACTCTTTCCTAACAACCCTAAACATAACCCTAACCGCAACAAGAAGCTGAACCCGAGTTAGACCCGAAAAAACACGTACGGTGCCACTTTCTGCCATCAAAAAGTGCTCTCAGCGGAAGCCTTTGGGTACACCTGAACTCCCTGGGGGAGCCTTTACGCAACCCCACACTCAACAGGACTCTGCGTCTTCACTCTTTCCTAACAACCCTAAACATAACCCTAACCGCAACAAGAAGCTGAACCCGAGTTAGACCCGAAAAAACACGTACGGTGCCACTTTCTGCCATCAAAAAGTGCTCTCAGCGGAAGCCTTTGGGTACACCTGAACTCCCTGGGGGAGCCTTTACGCAACCCCACACTCAACAGGACTCTGCGTCTTCACTCTTTCCTAACAACCCTAAACATAACCCTAACCGCAACAAGAAGCTGAACCCGAGTTAGACCCGAAAAAACACGTACGGTGCCACTTTCTGCCATCCAAAAGTGCTCTCAGCGGAAGCCTTTGGGTACACCTGAACTCCCTGGGGGAGCCTTTACGCAACCCCACACTCAACAGGACTCTGCGTCTTCACTCTTTCCTAACAACCCTAAACATAACCCTAACCGCAACAAGAAGCTGAACCCGAGTTAGACCCGAAAAAACACGTACGGTGCCACTTTCTGCCATCAAAAAGTGCTCTCAGCGGAAGCCTTTGGGTACACCTGAACTCCCTGGGGGAGCCTTTACGCAACCGCACACTCAACAGGACTCTGCGTCTTCGCTCTTTCCTAACAACCCTAAACATAACCCTAACCGCAACAAGAAGCTGAACCCGAGTTAGACCCGAAAAAACACGTACGATGCCACTTTCTGCCATCAAAAAGTGCTCTCAGCGGAAGCCTTTGGGTACACCTGAACTCCCTGGGGGAGCCTTTACGCAACCGCACACTCAACAGGACTCTGCGTCTTCACTCTTTCCTAACAACCCTAAACATAACCCTAACCGCAACAAGAAGCTGAACCCGAGTTAGACCCGAAAAAACACGTACGGTGCCACTTTCTGCCATCAAAAAGTGCTCTCAGCGGAAGCCTTTGGGTACACCTGAACTCCCTGGGGGAGCCTTTACGCAACCCCGCACTCAACAGGACTCTGCGTCTTCACTCTTTCCTAACAACCCTAAACATAACCCTAACCGCAACAAGAAGCTGAACCCGAGTTAGACCCGAAAAAACACGTACGGTGCCACTTTCTGCCATCAAAAAGTGCTCTCAGCGGAAGCCTTTGGGTACACCTGAACTCCCTGGGGGAGCCTTTACGCAACCCCACACTCAACAGGACTCTGCGTCTTCACTCTTTCCTAACAACCCTAAACATAACCCTAACCGCAACAAGAAGCTGAACCCGAGTTAGACCCGAAAAAACACGTACGGTGCCACTTTCTGCCATCAAAAAGTGCTCTCAGCGGAAGCCTTTGGGTACACCTGAACTCCCTGGGGGAGCCTTTACGCAACCCCACACTCAACAGGACTCTGCGTCTTCACTCTTTCCTAACAACCCTAAACATAACCCTAACCGCAACAAGAAGCTGAACCCGAGTTAGACCCGAAAAAACACGTACGGTGCCACTTTCTGCCATCAAAAAGTGCTCTCAGCGGAAGCCTTTGGGTACACCTGAACTCCCTGGGGGAGCCTTTACGCAACCCCACACTCAACAGGACTCTGCGTCTTCACTCTTTCCTAACAACCCTAAACATAACCCTAACCGCAACAAGAAGCTCAACCCGAGTTAGACCCGAAAAAACACGTACGGTGCCACTTTCTGCCATCAAAAAGTGCTCTCAGCGGAAGCCTTTGGGTACACCTGAACTCCCTGGGGGAGCCTTTATGCAACCGCACACTCAACAGGACTCTGCGTCTTCACTCTTTCCTAACAACCCTAAACATAACCCTAACCGCAACAAGAAGCTCAACCCGAGTTAGACCCGAAAAAACACGTACGGTGCCACTTTCTGCCATCAAAAAGTGCTCTCAGCGGAAGCCTTTGGGAACACCTGAACTCCCTGGGGGAGCCTTTACACAACCCCACACTCAACAGGACTCTGCGTCTTCACTCTTTCCTAACAACCCTAAACATAAGCCTAACCGGAACAAGAAGCTCAACCCGAGTTAGACCCGAAAAAACACGTACGGTGCCACTTTCTGCCATCAAAAAGTGCTCTCAGCGGAAGCCTTTGGGTACACCTGAACTCCCTGGGGGAGCCTTTACGCAACCCCACACTCAACAGGACTCTGCGTCTTCACTCTTTCCTAACAACCCTAAACATAACCCTAACCGCAACAAGAAGCTGAACCCGAG
>NW_027664081.1:0-32116 GCF_964034855.1 Anser brachyrhynchus
CAGAAAGTGGCACCGTACGTGTTTTTTCGGGTCTAACTCGGGTTCAGCTTCTTGTTGCGGTTAGGGTTATGTTTAGGGTTGTTAGGAAAGAGTGAAGACGCAGAGTCCTGTTGAGTGTGGGGTTGCGTAAAGGCTCCCCCAGGGAGTTCAGGTGTACCCAAAGGCTTCCGCTGAGAGCACTTTTTGATTACAGAAAGTGGCACCGTACGTGTTTTTTCGGGTCTAACTCAGGTTCAGCTTCTTGTTGCGGTTAGGGTTATGTTTAGGGTTGTTAGGAAAGAGTGAAGACGCAGAGTCCTGTTGAGTGTGGGGTTGCGTAAAGGCTCCCCCAGGGAGTTCACGTGTACCCAAAGGCTTCCGCTGAGAGCACTTTTTGATGGCAGAAAGTGGCACCGTACGTGTTTTTTCGGGTCTAACTCGGGTTCAGCTTCTTGTTGCGGTTAGGGTTATGTTTAGGGTTGTTAGGAAAGAGTGAAGACGCAGAGTCCTGTTGAGTGTGGGGTTGCGTAAAGGCTCCCCCAGGGAGTTCAGGTGTACCCAAAGGCTTCCGCTGAGAGCACTTTTTGATGGCAGAAAGTGGCACCGTACGTGTTTTTTCGGGTCTAACTCGGGTTCAGCTTCTTGTTGCGGTTAGGGTTATGTTTAGGGTTGTTAGGAAAGAGTGAAGACGCAGAGTCCTGTTGAGTGTGGGGTTGCGTAAAGGCTCCCCCAGGGAGTTCAGGTGTACCCAAAGGCTTCCGCTGAGAGCACTTTTTGATGGCAGAAAGTGGCACCGTACGTGTTTTTTCGGGTCTAACTCGGGTTCAGCTTCTTGTTGCGGTTAGGGTTATGTTTAGGGTTGTTAGGAAAGAGTGAAGACGCAGAGTCCTGTTGAGTGTGGGGTTGCGTAAAGGCTCCCCCCAGGGAGTTCAGGTGTACCCAAAGGCTTCCGCTGAGAGCACTTTTTGATGGCAGAAAGTGGCACCGTACGTGTTTTTTCGGGTCTAACTCGGGTTCAGCTTCTTGTTGCGGTTAGGGTTATGTTTAGGGTTGTTAGGAAAGAGTGAAGACGCAGAGTCCTGTTGAGTGTGGGGTTGCGTAAAGGCTCCCCCAGGGAGTTCAGGTGTACCCAAAGGCTTCCGCTGAGAGCACTTTTTGATGGCAGAAAGTGGCACCGTACGTGTTTTTTCGGGTCTAACTCGGGTTCAGCTTCTTGTTGCGGTTAGGGTTATGTTTAGGGTTGTTAGGAAAGAGTGAAGACGCAGAGTCCTGTTGAGTGTGGGGTTGCGTAAAGGCTCCCCCAGGGAGTTCAGGTGTACCCAAAGGCTTCCGCTGAGAGCACTTTTTGATGGCAGAAAGTGGCACCGTACGTGTTTTTTCGGGTCTAACTCGGGTTCAGCTTCTTGTTGCCGGTTAGGGTTATGTTTAGGGTTGTTAGGAAAGAGTGAAGACGCAGAGTCCTGTTGAGTGTGGGGTTGCGTAAAGGCTCCCCCAGGGAGTTCAGGTGTACCCAAAGGCTTCCGCTGAGAGCACTTTTTGATGGCAGAAAGTGGCACCGTACGTGTTTTTTCGGGTCTAACTCGGGTTCAGCTTCTTGTTGCGGTTAGGGTTATGTTTAGGGTTGTTAGGAAAGAGTGAAGACGCAGAGTCCTGTTGAGTGTGGGGTTGCGTAAAGGCTCCCCCAGGGAGTTCAGGTGTACCCAAAGGCTTCCGCTGAGAGCACTTTTTGATGGCAGAAAGTGGCACCGTACGTGTTTTTTCGGGTCTAACTCGGGTTCAGCTTCTTGTTGCGGTTAGGGGTTATGTTTAGGGTTGTTAGGAAAGAGTGAAGACGCAGAGTCCTGTTGAGTGTGGGGTTGCGTAAAGGCTCCCCCAGGGAGTTCAGGTGTACCCAAAGGCTTCCGCTGAGAGCACTTTTTGATGGCAGAAAGTGGCACCGTACGTGTTTTTTCGGGTCTAACTCGGGTTCAGCTTCTTGTTGCGGTTAGGGTTATGTTTAGGGTTGTTAGGAAAGAGTGAAGACGCAGAGTCCTGTTGAGTGTGGGGTTGCGTAAAGGCTCCCCCAGGGAGTTCAGGTGTACCCAAAGGCTTCCGCTGAGAGCACTTTTTGATGGCAGAAAGTGGCACCGTACGTGTTTTTTCGGGTCTAACTCGGGTTCAGCTTCTTGTTGCGGTTAGGGTTATGTTTAGGGTTGTTAGGAAAGAGTGAAGACGCAGAGTCCTGTTGAGTGTGGGGTTGCGTAAAGGCTCCCCCAGGGAGTTCAGGTGTACCCAAAGGCTTCCGCTGAGAGCACTTTTGATGGCAGAAAGTGGCACCGTACGTGTTTTTTCGGGTCTAACTCGGGTTCAGCTTCTTGTTGCGGTTAGGGTTATGTTTAGGGTTGTTAGGAAAGAGTGAAGACGCAGAGTCCTGTTGAGTGTGGGGTTGCGTAAAGGCTCCCCCAGGGAGTTCAGGTGTACCCAAAGGCTTCCGCTGAGAGCACTTTTTGATGGCAGAAAGTGGCACCGTACGTGTTTTTTCGGGTCTAACTCGGGTTCAGCTTCTTGTTGCGGTTAGGGTTATGTTTAGGGTTGTTAGGAAAGAGTGAAGACGCAGAGTCCTGTTGAGTGTGGGGTTGCGTAAAGGCTCCCCAGGGAGTTCAGGTGTACCCAAAGGCTTCCGCTGAGAGCACTTTTTGATGGCAGAAAGTGGCACCGTACGTGTTTTTTCGGGTCTAACTCGGGTTCAGCTTCTTGTTGCGGTTAGGGTTATGTTTAGGGTTGTTAGGAAAGAGTGAAGACGCAGAGTCCTGTTGAGTGTGGGGTTGCGTAAAGGCTCCCCCAGGGAGTTCAGGTGTACCCAAAGGCTTCCGCTGAGAGCACTTTTTGATGGCAGAAAGTGGCACCGTACGTGTTTTTTCGGGTCTAACTCGGGTTCAGCTTCTTGTTGCGGTTAGGGTTATGTTTAGGGTTGTTAGGAAAGAGTGAAGACGCAGAGTCCTGTTGAGTGTGGGGTTGCGTAAAGGCTCCCCCAGGGAGTTCAGGTGTACCCAAAGGCTTCCGCTGAGAGCACTTTTTGATGGCAGAAAGTGGCACCGTACGTGTTTTTTCGGGTCTAACTCGGGTTCAGCTTCTTGTTGCGGTTAGGGGTTATGTTTAGGGTTGTTAGGAAAGAGTGAAGACGCAGAGTCCTGTTGAGTGTGGGGTTGCGTAAAGGCTCCCCCAGGGAGTTCAGGTGTACCCAAAGGCTTCCGCTGAGAGCACTTTTTGATGGCAGAAAGTGGCACCGTACGTGTTTTTTCGGGTCTAACTCGGGTTCAGCTTCTTGTTGCGGTTAGGGTTATGTTTAGGGTTGTTAGGAAAGAGTGAAGACGCAGAGTCCTGTTGAGTGTGGGGTTGCGTAAAGGCTCCCCCAGGGAGTTCAGGTGTACCCAAAGGCTTCCGCTGAGAGCACTTTTTGATGGCAGAAAGTGGCACCGTACGTGTTTTTTCGGGTCTAACTCGGGTTCAGCTTCTTGTTGCGGTTAGGGTTATGTTTAGGGTTGTTAGGAAAGAGTGAAGACGCAGAGTCCTGTTGAGTGTGGGGTTGCGTAAAGGCTCCCCCAGGGAGTTCAGGTGTACCCAAAGGCTTCCGCTGAGAGCACTTTTTGACGGCAGAAAGTGGCACCGTACGTGTTTTTTCGGGTCTAACTCGGGTTCAGCTTCTTGGTGCGGTTAGGGTTATGTTTAGGGTTGTTAGGAAAGAGTGAAGACGCAGAGTCCTGTTGAGTGTGGGGTTGCGTAAAGGCTCCCCAGGGAGTTCAGGTGTACCCAAAGGCTTTCCGCTGAGAGCACTTTTTGATGGCAGAAAGTGGCACCGTACGTGTTTTTTCGGGGTCTAACTCGGGTTCAGCTTCTTGTTGCGGTTAGGGTTATGTTTAGGGTTGTTAGGAAAGAGTGAAGACGCAGAGTCCTGTTGAGTGTGGGGTTGCGTAAAGGCTCCCCAGGGAGTTCAGGTGTACCCAAAGGCTTCCGCTGAGAGCACTTTTTGACGGCAGAAAGTGGCACCGTACGTGTTTTTTCGGGTCTAACTCGGGTTCAGCTTCTTGGTGCGGTTAGGGATATGTTTAGGGTTGTTAGGAAAGAGTGAAGACGCAGAGTCCTGTTGAGTGTGGGGTTGCGTAAAGGGCTCCCCCAGGGAGTTCAGGTGTACCCAAAGGCTTCCGCTGAGAGCACTTTTTGATGGCAGAAAGTGGCACCGTACGTGTTTTTTCGGGTCTAACTCGGGTTCAGCTTCTTGTTGCGGTTAGGGTTATGTTTAGGGTTGTTAGGAAAGAGTGAAGACGCAGAGTCCTGTTGAGTGTGGGGTTGCGTAAAGGCTCCCCCAGGGAGTTCAGGTGTACCCAAAGGCTTCCGCTGAGAGCACTTTTTGATGGCAGAAAGTGGCACCGTACGTGTTTTTTTCGGGTCTAACTCGGGTTGCAGCTTCTTGTTGCGGTTAGGGTTATGTTTAGGGTTGTTAGGAAAGAGTGAAGACGCAGAGTCCTGTTGAGTGTGGGGTTGCGTAAAGGCTCCCCCAGGGAGTTCAGGTGTACCCAAAGGCTTCCGCTGAGAGCACTTTTGGATGGCAGAAAGTGGCACCGTACGTGTTTTTTCGGGTCTAACTCGGGTTCAGCTTCTTGTTGCGGTTAGGGTTATGTTTAGGGTTGTTAGGAAAGAGTGAAGACGCAGAGTCCTGTTGAGTGTGGGGTTGCGTAAAGGCTCCCCCAGGGAGTTCAGGTGTACCCAAAGGCTTCCGCTGAGAGCACTTTTTGATGGCAGAAAGTGGCACCGTACGTGTTTTTTCGGGTCTAACTCGGGTTCAGCTTCTTGTTGCGGTTAGGGTTATGTTTAGGGTTGTTAGGAAAGAGTGAAGACGCAGAGTCCTGTTGAGTGTGGGGTTGCGTAAAGGCTCCCCCAGGGAGTTCAGGTGTACCCAAAGGCTTCCGCTGAGAGCACTTTTTGATGGCAGAAAGTGGCACCGTACGTGTTTTTTCGGGTCTAACTCGGGTTGAGCTTCTTGTTGCGGTTAGGGTTATGTTTAGGGTTGTTAGGAAAGAGTGAAGACGCAGAGTCCTGTTGAGTGTGGGGTTGCGTAAAGGCTCCCCCAGGGAGTTCAGGTGTACCCAAAGGCTTCCGCTGAGAGCACTTTTTGATGGCAGAAAGTGGCACCGTACGTGTTTTTTCGGGTCTAACTCGGGTTCAGCTTCTTGTTGCGGTTAGGGTTATGTTTAGGGTTGTTAGGAAAGAGTGAAGACGCAGAGTCCTGTTGAGTGTGGGGTTGCGTAAAGGCTCCCCCAGGGAGTTCAGGTGTACCCAAAGGCTTCCGCTGAGAGCACTTTTTGATGGCAGAAAGTGGCACCGTACGTGTTTTTTCGGGTCTAACTCGGGTTCAGCTTCTTGTTGCGGTTAGGGTTATGTTTAGGGTTGTTAGGAAAGAGTGAAGACGCAGAGTCCTGTTGAGTGTGGGGTTGCGTAAAGGCTCCCCCAGGGAGTTCAGGTGTACCCAAATGCTTCCGCTGAGAGCACTTTTTGATGGCAGAAAGTGGCACCGTACGTGTTTTTTCGGGTCTAACTCGGGTTCAGCTTCTTGTTGCGGTTAGGGTTATGTTTAGGGTTGTTAGGAAAGAGTGAAGACGCAGAGTCCTGTTGAGTGTGGGGTTGCGTAAAGGCTCCCCCAGGGAGTTCAGGTGTACCCAAAGGCTTCCGCTGAGAGCACTTTTTGATGGCAGAAAGTGGCACCGTACGTGTTTTTTCGGGTCTAACTCGGGTTCAGCTTCTTGTTGCGGTTAGGGTTATGTTTAGGGTTGTTAGGAAAGAGTGAAGACGCAGAGTCCTGTTGAGTGTGGGGTTGCGTAAAGGCTCCCCCAGGGAGTTCAGGTGTACCCAAAGGCTTCCGCTGAGAGCACTTTTTGATGGCAGAAAGTGGCACCGTACGTGTTTTTTCGGGTCTAACTCGGGTTCAGCTTCTTGTTGCGGTTAGGGTTATGTTTAGGGTTGTTAGGAAAGAGTGAAGACGCAGAGTCCTGTTGAGTGTGGGGTTGCGTAAAGGCTCCCCCAGGGAGTTCAGGTGTACCCAAAGGCTTCCGCTGAGAGCACTTTTTGATGGCAGAAAGTGGCACCGTACGTGTTTTTTCGGGTCTAACTCGGGTTCAGCTTCTTGTTGCGGTTAGGGTTATGTTTAGGGTTGTTAGGAAAGAGTGAAGACGCAGAGTCCTGTTGAGTGTGGGGTTGCGTAAAGGCTCCCCCAGGGAGTTCAGGTGTACCCAAAGGCTTCCGCTGAGAGCACTTTTGGATGGCAGAAAGTGGCACCGTACGTGTTTTTTCGGGTCTAACTCGGGTTCAGCTTCTTGTTGCGGTTAGGGTTATGTTTAGGGTTGTTAGGAAAGAGTGAAGACGCAGAGTCCTGTTGAGTGTGGGGTTGCGTAAAGGCTCCCCCAGGGAGTTCAGGTGTACCCAAAGGCTTCCGCTGAGAGCACTTTTTGACGGCAGAAAGTGGCACCGTACGTGTTTTTTCGGGTCTAACTCGGGTTCAGCTTCTTGTTGCGGTTAGGGTTATGTTTAGGGTTGTTAGGAAAGAGTGAAGACGCAGAGTCCTGTTGAGTGTGGGGTTGCGATAAAGGCTCCCCCAGGGAGTTCAGGTGTACCCAAAGGCTTCCGCTGAGAGCACTTTTTGACGGCAGAAAGTGGCACCGTACGTGTTTTTTCGGGTCTAACTCGGGTTCAGCTTCTTGTTGCGGTTAGGGTTATGTTTAGGGTTGTTAGGAAAGAGTGAAGACGCAGAGTCCTGTTGAGTGTGGGGTTGCGTAAAGGCTCCCCCAGGGAGTTCAGGTGTACCCAAAGGCTTCCGCTGAGAGCACTTTTTGATGGCAGAAAGTGGCACCGTACGTGTTTTTTCGGGTCTAACTCGGGTTCAGCTTCTTGTTGCGGTTAGGGTTATGTTTAGGGTTGTTAGGAAAGAGTGAAGACGCAGAGTCCTGTTGAGTGTGGGGTTGCGTAAAGGCTCCCCCAGGGAGTTCAGGTGTACCCAAAGGCTTCCGCTGAGAGCACTTTTTGACGGCAGAAAGTGGCACCGTACGTGTTTTTTCGGGTCTAACTCGGGTTCAGCTTCTTGTTGCGGTTAGGGTTATGTTTAGGGTTGTTAGGAAAGAGTGAAGACGCAGAGTCCTGTTGAGTGTGGGGTTGCGTAAAGGCTCCCCAGGGAGTTCAGGTGTACCCAAAGGCTTCCGCTGAGAGCACTTTTGGATGGCAGAAAGTGGCACCGTACGTGTTTTTTCGGGTCTAACTCGGGTTCAGCTTCTTGTTGCGGTTAGGGTTATGTTTAGGGTTGTTAGGAAAGAGTGAAGACGCAGAGTCCTGTTGAGTGTGGGGTTGCGTAAAGGCTCCCCCAGGGAGTTCAGGTGTACCCAAAGGCTTCCGCTGAGAGCACTTTTTGATGGCAGAAAGTGGCACCGTACGTGTTTTTTCGGGTCTAACTCGGGTTCAGCTTCTTATTGCGGTTAGGGTTATGTTTAGGGTTGTTAGGAAAGAGTGAAGACGCAGAGTCCTGTTGAGTGTGGGGTTGCGTAAAGGCTCCCCCAGGGAGTTCAGGTGTACCCAAAGGCTTCCGCTGAGAGCACTTTTGGATGGCAGAAAGTGGCACCGTACGTGTTTTTTCGGGTCTAACTCGGGTTCAGCTTCTTGTTGCGGTTAGGGTTATGTTTAGGGTTGTTAGGAAAGAGTGAAGACGCAGAGTCCTGTTGAGTGTGGGGTTGCGTAAAGGCTCCCCCAGGGAGTTCAGGTGTACCCAAAGGCTTCCGCTGAGAGCACTTTTTGATGGCAGAAAGTGGCACCGTACGTGTTTTTTCGGGTCTAACTCGGGTTCAGCTTCTTGTTGCGGTTAGGGTTATGTTTAGGGTTGTTAGGAAAGAGTGAAGACGCAGAGTCCTGTTGAGTGTGGGGTTGCGTAAAGGCTCCCCCAGGGAGTTCAGGTGTACCCAAAGGCTTCCGCTGAGAGCACTTTTTGACGGCAGAAAGTGGCACCGTACGTGTTTTTTCGGGTCTAACTCGGGTTCAGCTTCTTGTTGCGGTTAGGGTTATGTTTAGGGTTGTTAGGAAAGAGTGAAGACGCAGAGTCCTGTTGAGTGTGGGGTTGCGTAAAGGCTCCCCCAGGGAGTTCAGGTGTACCCAAAGGCTTCCGCTGAGAGCACTTTTGGATGGCAGAAAGTGGCACCGTACGTGTTTTTTCGGGTCTAACTCGGGTTCAGCTTCTTGTTGCGGTTAGGGTTATGTTTAGGGTTGTTAGGAAAGAGTGAAGACGCAGAGTCCTGTTGAGTGTGGGGTTGCGTAAAGGCTCCCCCAGGGAGTTCAGGTGTACCCAAAGGCTTCCGCTGAGAGCACTTTTGATGGCAGAAAGTGGCACCGTACGTGTTTTTTCGGGTCTAACTCGGGTTCAGCTTCTTGTTGCGGTTAGGGTTATGTTTAGGGTTGTTAGGAAAGAGTAAAGACGCAGAGTCCTGTTGAGTGTGGGGTTGCGTAAAGGCTCCCCCAGGGAGTTCAGGTGTACCCAAAGGCTTCCGCTGAGAGCACTTTTTGATGGCAGAAAGTGGCACCGTACGTGTTTTTTCGGGTCTAACTCGGGTTCAGCTTCTTGTTGCGGTTAGGGTTATGTTTAGGGTTGTTAGGAAAGAGTGAAGACGCAGAGTCCTGTTGAGTGTGGGGTTGCGTAAAGGCTCCCCCAGGGAGTTCAGGTGTACCCAAAGGCTTCCGCTGAGAGCACTTTTGGATGGCAGAAAGTGGCACCGTACGTGTTTTTTCGGGTCTAACTCGGGTTCAGCTTCTTGTTGCGGTTAGGGTTATGTTTAGGGTTGTTAGGAAAGAGTGAAGACGCAGAGTCCTGTTGAGTGTGGGGTTGCGTAAAGGCTCGCCCAGGGAGTTCAGGTGTACCCAAAGGCTTCCGCTGAGAGCACTTTTTGATGGCAGAAAGTGGCACCGTACGTGTTTTTTCGGGTCTAACTCGGGTTGAGCTTCTTGTTCCGGTTAGGGTTATGTTTAGGGTTGTTAGGAAAGAGTGAAGACGCAGAGTCCTGTTGAGTGTGGGGTTGCGTAAAGGCTCCCCCAGGGAGTTCAGGTGTACCCAAAGGCTTCCGCTGAGAGCACTTTTGGATGGCAGAAAGTGGCACCGTACGTGTTTTTTCGGGTCTAACTCGGGTTGAGCTTCTTGTTGCGGTTAGGGTTATGTTTAGGGTTGTTAGGAAAGAGTGAAGACGCAGAGTCCTGTTGAGTGTGGGGTTGCGTAAAGGCTCCCCCAGGGAGTTCAGGTGTACCCAAAGGCTTCCGCTGAGAGCACTTTTTGATGGCAGAAAGTGGCACCGTACATGTTTTTTTCGGGTCTAACTGGGGTTCAGCTTCTTGTTGCGGTTAGGGTTATGTTTAGGGTTGTTAGGAAAGAGTGAAGACGCAGAGTCCTGTTGAGTGTGGGGTTGCGTAAAGGCTCCCCCAGGGAGTTCAGGTGTACCCAAAGGCTTCCGCTGAGAGCACTTTTGGATGGCAGAAAGTGGCACCGTACGTGTTTTTTCGGGTCTAACTCGGGTTCAGCTTCTTGTTGCGGTTAGGGTTATGTTTAGGGTTGTTAGGAAAGAGTGAAGACGCAGAGTCCTGTTGAGTGTGGGGTTGCGTAAAGGCTCGCCCAGGGAGTTCAGGTGTACCCAAAGGCTTCCGCTGAGAGCACTTTTTGATGGCAGAAAGTGGCACCGTACGTGTTTTTTCGGGTCTAACTCGGGTTGAGCTTCTTGTTCCGGTTAGGGTTATGTTTAGGGTTGTTAGGAAGAGTGAAGACGCAGAGTCCTGTTGAGTGTGGGGTTGCGTAAAGGCTCCCCCAGGGAGTTCAGGTGTACCCAAAGGCTTCCGCTGAGAGCACTTTTGGATGGCAGAAAGTGGCACCGTACGTGTTTTTTCGGGTCTAACTCGGGTTGAGCTTCTTGTTGCGGTTAGGGTTATGTTTAGGGTTGTTAGGAAAGAGTGAAGACGCAGAGTCCTGTTGAGTGTGGGGTTGCGTAAAGGCTCCCCCAGGGAGTTCAGGTGTACCCAAAGGCTTCCGCTGAGAGCACTTTTTGATGGCAGAAAGTGGCACCGTACATGTTTTTTCGGGTCTAACTCGGGTTCAGCTTCTTGTTGCGGTTAGGGTTATGTTTAGGGTTGTTAGGAAGAGTGAAGACGCAGAGTCCCTGTTGAGTGTGGGGTTGCGTAAAGGCTCCCCCAGGGAGTTCAGGTGTACCCAAAGGCTTCCGCTGAGAGCACTTTTGGATGGCAGAAAGTGGCACCGTACGTGTTTTTTCGGGTCTAACTCGGGTTGAGCTTCTTGTTGCGGTTAGGGTTATGTTTAGGGTTGTTAGGAAAGAGTGAAGACGCAGAGTCCTGTTGAGTGTGGGGTTGCGTAAAGGCTCCCCCAGGGAGTTCAGGTGTACCCAAAGGCTTCCGCTGAGAGCACTTTTTGATGGCAGAAAGTGGCACCGTACGTGTTTTTTCGGGTCTAACTCGGGTTCAGCTTCTTGTTGCGGTTAGGGTTATGTTTAGGGTTGTTAGGAAAGAGTGAAGACGCAGAGTCCTGTTGAGTGTGGGGTTGCGTAAAGGCTCCCCAGGGAGTTCAGGTGTACCCAAAGGCTTCCGCTGAGAGCACTTTTGGATGGCAGAAAGTGGCACCGTACGTGTTTTTTCGGGTCTAACTCGGGTTCAGCTTCTTGTTGCGGTTAGGGTTATGTTTAGGGTTGTTAGGAAAGAGTGAAGACGCAGAGTCCTGTTGAGTGTGGGGTTGCGTAAAGGCTCCCCCAGGGAGTTCAGGTGTACCCAAAGGCTTCCGCTGAGAGCACTTTTTGATGGCAGAAAGTGGCACCGTACGTGTTTTTTCGGGTCTAACTCGGGTTCAGCTTCTTGTTGCGGTTAGGGTTATGTTTAGGGTTGTTAGGAAAGAGTGAAGACGCAGAGTCCTGTTGATTGTGGGGTTGCGTAAAGGCTCCCCCAGGGAGTTCAGGTGTACCCAAAGGCTTCCGCTGAGAGCACTTTTTGATGGCAGAAAGTGGCACCGTACGTGTTTTTTCGGGTCTAACTCGGATTCAGCTTCTTGTTGCGGTTAGGGTTATGTTTAGGGTTGTTAGGAAAGAGTGAAGACGCAGAGTCCTGTTGAGTGTGGGGTTGCGTAAAGGCTCCCCCAGGGAGTTCAGGTGTACCCAAAGGCTTCCGCTGAGAGCACTTTTGGATGGCAGAAAGTGGCACCGTATACGTGTTTTTTCGGGTCTAACTCGGGTTGAGCTTCTTGTTCCGGTTAGGGTTATGTTTAGGGTTGTTAGGAAAGAGTGAAGACTCAGAGTCCTGTTGAGTGTGGGGTTGCGTAAAGGCTCCCCCAGGGAGTTCAGGTGTACCCAAAGGCTTCCGCTGAGAGCACTTTTGGATGGCAGAAAGTGGCACCGTACGTGTTTTTTCGGGTCTAACTCGGGTTCAGCTTCTTGTTGCGGTTAGGGTTATGTTTAGGGTTGTTAGGAAAGAGTGAAGACGCAGAGTCCTGTTGAGTGTGGGGTTGCGTAAAGGCTCCCCCAGGGAGTTCAGATGTACCCAAAGGCTTCCGCTGAGAGCACTTTTGGATGGCAGAAAGTGGCACCGTACGTGTTTTTTCGGGTCTAACTCGGGTTCAGCTTCTTGTTGCGGTTAGGGTTATGTTTAGGGTTGTTAGGAAAGAGTGAAGACGCAGAGTCCTGTTGAGTGTGGGGTTGCGTAAAGGCTCCCCCAGGGAGTTCAGGTGTACCCAAAGGCTTCCGCTGAGAGCACTTTTTGATGGCAGAAAGTGGCACCGTACGTGTTTTTTCGGGTCTAACTCGGGTTCAGCTTCTTGTTGCGGTTAGGGTTATGTTTAGGGTTGTTAGGAAAGAGTGAAGACGCAGAGTCCTGTTGAGTGTGGGGTTGCGTAAAGGCTCCCCCAGGGAGTTCAGGTGTACCCAAAGGCTTCCGCTGAGAGCACTTTTGGATGGCAGAAAGTGGCACCGTACGTGTTTTTTCGGGTCTAACTCGGGTTCAGCTTCTTGTTGCGGTTAGGGTTATGTTTAGGGTTGTTAGGAAAGAGTGAAGACGCAGAGTCCTGTTGAGTGTGGGGTTGCGTAAAGGCTCCCCCAGGGAGTTCAGGTGTACCCAAAGGCTTCCGCTGAGAGCACTTTTTGATGGCAGAAAGTGGCACCGTACGTGTTTTTTCGGGTCTAACTCGGGTTCAGCTTCTTGTTGCGGTTAGGGTTATGTTTAGGGTTGTTAGGAAAGAGTGAAGACGCAGAGTCCTGTTGAGTGTGGGGTTGCGTAAAGGCTCCCCCAGGGAGTTCAGGTGTACCCAAAGGCTTCCGCTGAGAGCACTTTTTGATGGCAGAAAGTGGCACCGTACGTGTTTTTTCGGATCTAACTCGGATTCAGCTTCTTGTTGCGGTTAGGGTTATGTTTAGGGTTGTTAGGAAAGAGTGAAGACGCAGAGTCCTGTTGAGTGTGGGGTTGCGTAAAGGCTCCCCCAGGGAGTTCAGGTGTACCCAAAGGCTTCCGCTGAGAGCACTTTTGGATGGCAGAAAGTGGCACCGTACGTGTTTTTTCGGGTCTAACTCGGGTTGAGCTTCTTGTTCCGGTTAGGGTTATGTTTAGGGTTGTTAGGAAAGAGTGAAGACTCAGAGTCCTGTTGAGTGTGGGGTTGCGTAAAGGCTCCCCCAGGGAGTTCAGGTGTACCCAAAGGCTTCCGCTGAGAGCACTTTTGGATGGCAGAAAGTGGCACCGTACGTGTTTTTTCGGGTCTAACTCGGGTTCAGCTTCTTGTTGCGGTTAGGGTTATGTTTAGGGTTGTTAGGAAAGAGTGAAGACGCAGAGTCCTGTTGAGTGTGGGGTTGCGTAAAGGCTCCCCCAGGGAGTTCAGATGTACCCAAAGGCTTCCGCTGAGAGCACTTTTGGATGGCAGAAAGTGGCACCGTACGTGTTTTTTCGGGTCTAACTCGGGTTCAGCTTCTTGTTGCGGTTAGGGTTATGTTTAGGGTTGTTAGGAAAGAGTGAAGACGCAGAGTCCTGTTGAGTGTGGGGTTGCGTAAAGGCTCCCCCAGGGAGTTCAGGTGTACCCAAAGGCTTCCGCTGAGAGCACTTTTTGATGGCAGAAAGTGGCACCGTACGTGTTTTTTCGGGTCTAACTCGGGTTCAGCTTCTTGTTGCGGTTAGGGTTATGTTTAGGGTTGTTAGGAAAGAGTGAAGACGCAGAGTCCTGTTGAGTGTGGGGTTGCGTAAAGGCTCCCCCAGGGAGTTCAGGTGTACCCAAAGGCTTCCGCTGAGAGCACGTTTGGATGGCAGAAAGTGGCACCGTACGTGTTTTTTCGGGTCTAACTCGGGTTGAGCTTCTTGTTGCGGTTAGGGTTATGTTTAGGGTTGTTAGGAAAGAGTGAAGACGCAGAGTCCTATTGAGTGTGGGGTTGCGTAAAGGCTCCCCCAGGGAGTTCAGGTGTACCCAAAGGCTTCCGCTGAGAGCACTTTTTGATGGCAGAAAGTGGCACCGTACGTGTTTTTTCGGGTCTAACTCGGGTTCAGCTTCTTGTTGCGGTTAGGGTTATGTTTAGGGTTGTTAGGAAAGAGTGAAGACGCAGAGTCCTGTTGAGTGTGGGGTTGCGTAAAGGCTCCCCCAGGGAGTTCAGGTGTACCCAAAGGCTTCCGCTGAGAGCACTTTTGGATGGCAGAAAGTGGCACCGTACGTGTTTTTTCGGGTCTAACTCGGGTTCAGCTTCTTGTTGCGGTTAGGGTTATGTTTAGGGTTGTTAGGAAAGAGTGAAGACGCAGAGTCCTGTTGAGTGTGGGGTTGCGTAAAGGCTCCCCCAGGGAGTTCAGGTGTACCCAAAGGCTTCCGCTTAGAGCACTTTTTGATGGCAGAAAGTGGCACCGTACGTGTTTTTTCGGGTCTAACTCGGGTTCAGCTTCTTGTTGCGGTTAGGGTTATGTTTAGGGTTGTTAGGAAAGAGTGAAGACGCAGAGTCCTGTTGAGTGTGGGGTTGCGTAAAGGCTCCCCGAGGGAGTTCAGGTGTACCCAAAGGCTTCCGCTGAGAGCACTTTTTGATGGCAGAAAGTGGCACCGTACGTGTTTTTTCGGGTCTAACTCGGGTTCAGCTTCTTGTTGCGGTTAGGGTTATGTTTAGGGTTGTTAGGAAAGAGTGAAGACGCAGAGTCCTGTTGAGTGTGGGGTTGCGTAAAGGCTCCCCCAGGGAGTTCAGGTGTACCCAAAGGCTTCCGCTGAGAGCACTTTTTGACGGCAGAAAGTGGCACCGTACGTGTTTTTTCGGGTCTAACTCGGGTTCAGCTTCTTGTTGCGGTTAGGGTTATGTTTAGGGTTGTTAGGAAAGAGTGAAGACGCAGAGTCCTGTTGAGTGTGGGGTTGCGTAAAGGCTCCTCCAGGGAGTTCAGGTGTACCCAAAGGCTTCCGCTGAGAGCACTTTTGGATGGCAGAAAGTGGCACCGTACGTGTTTTTTCGGGTCTAACTCGGGTTCAGCTTCTTGTTGCGGTTAGGGTTATGTTTAGGGTTGTTAGGAAAGAGTGAAGACGCAGAGTCCTGTTGAGTGTGGGGTTGCGTAAAGGCTCCCCCAGGGAGTTCAGGTGTACCCAAAGGCTTCCGCTGAGAGCACTTTTTGATGGCAGAAAGTGGCACCGTACGTGTTTTTTCGGGTCTAACTCGGGTTCAGCTTCTTGTTGCGGTTAGGGTTATGTTTAGGGTTGTTAGGAAAGAGTGAAGACGCAGAGTCCTGTTGAGTGTGGGGTTGCGTAAAGGCTCCCCCAGGGAGTTCAGGTGTACCCAAAGGCTTCCGCTGAGAGCACTTTTGGATGGCAGAAAGTGGCACCGTACGTGTTTTTTCGGGTCTAACTCGGGTTCAGCTTCTTGTTGCGGTTAGGGTTATGTTTAGGGTTGTTAGGAAAGAGTGAAGACGCAGAGTCCTGTTGAGTGTGGGGTTGCGTAAAGGCTCCCCCAGGGAGTTCAGGTGTACCCAAAGGCTTCCGCTTAGAGCACTTTTTGATGGCAGAAAGTGGCACCGTACGTGTTTTTTCGGGTCTAACTCGGGTTCAGCTTCTTGTTGCGGTTAGGGTTATGTTTAGGGTTGTTAGGAAAGAGTGAAGACGCAGAGTCCTGTTGAGTGTGGGGTTGCGTAAAGGCTCCCCCAGGGAGTTCAGGTGTACCCAAAGGCTTCCGCTGAGAGCACTTTTTGATGGCAGAAAGTGGCACCGTACGTGTTTTTTCGGGTCTAACTCGGGTTCAGCTTCTTGTTGCGGTTAGGGTTATGTTTAGGGTTGTTAGGAAAGAGTGAAGACGCAGAGTCCTGTTGAGTGTGGGGTTGCGTAAAGGCTCCCCCAGGGAGTTCAGGTGTACCCAAAGGCTTCCGCTGAGAGCACTTTTTGACGGCAGAAAGTGGCACCGTACGTGTTTTTTCGGGTCTAACTCGGGTTCAGCTTCTTGTTGCGGTTAGGGTTATGTTTAGGGTTGTTAGGAAAGAGTGAAGACGCAGAGTCCTGTTGAGTGTGGGGTTGCGTAAAGGCTCCTCCAGGGAGTTCAGGTGTACCCAAAGGCTTCCGCTGAGAGCACTTTTGGATGGCAGAAAGTGGCACCGTACGTGTTTTTTCGGGTCTAACTCGGGTTCAGCTTCTTGTTGCGGTTAGGGTTATGTTTAGGGTTGTTAGGAAAGAGTGAAGACGCAGAGTCCTGTTGAGTGTGGGGTTGCGTAAAGGCTCCCCCAGGGAGTTCAGGTGTACCCAAAGGCTTCCGCTGAGAGCACTTTTGGATGGCAGAAAGTGGCACCGTACGTGTTTTTTCGGGTCTAACTCGGGTTCAGCTTCTTGTTGCGGTTAGGGTTATGTTTAGGGTTGTTAGGAAAGAGTGAAGACGCAGAGTCCTGTTGAGTGTGGGGTTGCGTAAAGGCTCCCCCAGGGAGTTCAGGTGTACCCAAAGGCTTCCGCTGAGAGCACTTTTTGATGGCAGAAAGTGGCACCGTACGTGTTTTTTCGGGTCTAACTCGGGTTGAGCTTCTTGTTCCGGTTAGGGTTATGTTTAGGGTTGTTAGGAAAGAGTGAAGACTCAGAGTCCTGTTGAGTGTGGGGTTGCGTAAAGGCTCCCCCAGGGAGTTCAGGTGTACCCAAAGGCTTCCGCTGAGAGCACTTTTGGATGGCAGAAAGTGGCACCGTACGTGTTTTTTCGGGTCTAACTCGGGTTCAGCTTCTTGTTGCGGTTAGGGTTATGTTTAGGGTTGTTAGGAAAGAGTGAAGACGCAGAGTCCTGTTGAGTGTGGGGTTGCGTAAAGGCTCCCCCAGGGAGTTCAGGTGTACCCAAAGGCTTCCGCTGAGAGCACTTTTGGATGGCAGAAAGTGGCACCGTACGTGTTTTTTCGGGTCTAACTCGGGTTCAGCTTCTTGTTGCGGTTAGGGTTATGTTTAGGGTTGTTAGGAAAGAGTGAAGACGCAGAGTCCTGTTGAGTGTGGGGTTGCGTAAAGGCTCCCCCAGGGAGTTCAGGTGTACCCAAAGGCTTCCGCTGAGAGCACTTTTTGATGGCAGAAAGTGGCACCGTACGTGTTTTTTCGGGTCTAACTCGGGTTCAGCTTCTTGTTGCGGTTAGGGTTATGTTTAGGGTTGTTAGGAAAGAGTGAAGACGCAGAGTCCTGTTGAGTGTGGGGTTGCGTAAAGGCTCCCCCAGGGAGTTCAGGTGTACCCAAAGGCTTCCGCTGAGAGCACTTTTTGATGGCAGAAAGTGGCACCGTACGTGTTTTTTCGGGTCTAACTCGGGTTCAGCTTCTTGTTGCGGTTAGGGTTATGTTTAGGGTTGTTAGGAAAGAGTGAAGACGCAGAGTCCTGTTGAGTGTGGGGTTGCGTAAAGGCTCCCCCAGGGAGTTCAGGTGTACCCAAAGGCTTCCGCTGAGAGCACTTTTTGACGGCAGAAAGTGGCACCGTACGTGTTTTTTCGGGTCTAACTCGGGTTGAGCTTCTTGTTCCGGTTAGGGTTATGTTTAGGGTTGTTAGGAAAGAGTGAAGACACAGAGTCCTGTTGAGTGTGGGGTTGCGTAAAGGCTCCTCCAGGGAGTTCAGGTGTACCCAAAGGCTTCCGCTGAGAGCACTTTTTGATGGCAGAAAGTGGCACCGTACGTGTTTTTTCGGGTCTAACTCGGGTTCAGCTTCTTGTTCCGGTAAGGGTTATGTTTAGGGTTGTTAGGAAAGAGTGAAGACGCAGAGTCCTGTTGAGTGTGGGGTTGCGTAAAGGCTCCCCCAGGGAGTTCAGGTGTACCCAAAGGCTTCCGCTGAGAACACTTTTTGATGGCAGAAAGTGGCACCGTACGTGTTTTTTCGGGTCTAACTCGGGTTCAGCTTCTTGTTGCGGTTAGGGTTATGTTTAGGGTTGTTAGGAAAGAGTGAAGACGCAGAGTCCTGTTGAGTGTGGGGTTGCGTAAAGGCTCCTCCAGGGAGTTCAGGTGTACCCAAAGGCTTCCGCTGAGAGCACTTTTTGATGGCAGAAAGTGGCACCGTACGTGTTTTTTCGGGTCTAACTCGGGTTCAGCTTCTTGTTGCGGTTAGGGTTATGTTTAGGGTTGTTAGGAAAGAGTGAAGACGCAGAGTCCTGTTGAGTGTGGGGTTGCGTAATGGCTCCCCCAGGGAGTTCAGGTGTACCCAAAGGCTTCCGCTGAGAGCACTTTTTGATGGCAGAAAGTGGCACCGTACGTGTTTTTTCGGGTCTAACTCGGGTTCAGCTTCTTGTTGCGGTTAGGGTTATGTTTAGGGTTGTTAGGAAAGAGTGAAGACGCAGAGTCCTGTTGAGTGTGGGGTTGCGTAAAGGCTCCCCCAGGGAGTTCAGGTGTACCCAAAGGCTTCCGCTGAGAGCACTTTTGGATGGCAGAAAGTGGCACCGTACGTGTTTTTTCGGGTCTAACTCGGGTTCAGCTTCTTGTTGCGGTTAGGGTTATGTTTAGGGTTGTTAGGAAAGAGTGAAGACGCAGAGTCCTGTTGAGTGTGGGGTTGCGTAAAGGCTCCCCCAGGGAGTTCAGGTGTACCCAAAGGCTTCCGCTGAGAGCACTTTTTGATGGCAGAAAGTGGCACCGTACGTGTTTTTTCGGGTCTAACTCGGGTTCAGCTTCTTGTTGCGGTTAGGGTTATGTTTAGGGTTGTTAGGAAAGAGTGAAGACGCAGAGTCCTGTTGAGTGTGGGGTTGCGTAAAGGCTCCCCCAGGGAGTTCAGGTGTACCCAAAGGCTTCCGCTGAGAGCACTTTTTGATGGCAGAAAGTGGCACCGTACGTGTTTTTTCGGGTCTAACTCGGGTTCAGCTTCTTGTTGCGGTTAGGGTTATGTTTAGGGTTGTTAGGAAAGAGTGAAGACGCAGAGTCCTGTTGATTGTGGGGTTGCGTAAAGGCTCCCCCAGGGAGTTCAGGTGTACCCAAAGGCTTCCGCTGAGAGCACTTTTTGATGGCAGAAAGTGGCACAGTACGTGTTTTTTCGGGTCTAACTCGGGTTGAGCTTCTTGTTCCGGTTAGGGTTATGTTTAGGGTTGTTAGGAAAGAGTGAAGACGCAGAGTCCTGTTGAGTGTGGGGTTGCGTAAAGGCTCCCCCAGGGAGTTCAGGTGTACCCAAAGGCTTCCGCTGAGAGCACTTTTGGATGGCAGAAAGTGGCACCGTACGTGTTTTTTCGGGTCTAACTCGGGTTCAGCTTCTTGTTGCGGTTAGGGTTATGTTTAGGGTTGTTAGGAAAGAGTGAAGACGCAGAGTCCTGTTGAGTGTGGGGTTGCGTAAAGGCTCCCCCAGGGAGTTCAGATGTACCCAAAGGCTTCCGCTGAGAGCACTTTTGGATGGCAGAAAGTGGCACCGTACGTGTTTTTTCGGGTCTAACTCGGGTTCAGCTTCTTGTTGCGGTTAGGGTTATGTTTAGGGTTGTTAGGAAAGAGTGAAGACGCAGAGTCCTGTTGAGTGTGGGGTTGCGTAAAGGCTCCCCCAGGGAGTTCAGGTGTACCCAAAGGCTTCCGCTGAGAGCACTTTTTGATGGCAGAAAGTGGCACCGTACGTGTTTTTTCGGGTCTAACTCGGGTTCAGCTTCTTGTTGCGGTTAGGGTTATGTTTAGGGTTGTTAGGAAAGAGTGAAGACGCAGAGTCCTGTTGAGTGTGGGGTTGCGTAAAGGCTCCTCCAGGGAGTTCAGGTGTACCCAAAGTCTTCCGCTGAGAGCACTTTTTGATGGCAGAAAGTGGCACCGTACGTGTTTTTTCGGGTCTAACTCGGGTTCAGCTTCTTGTTGCGGTTAGGGTTATGTTTAGGGTTGTTAGGAAAGAGTGAAGACGCAGAGTCCTGTTGAGTGTGGGGTTGCGTAAAGGCTCCCCCAGGGAGTTCAGGTGTACCCAAAGGCTTCCGCTGAGAGCACTTTTAGATGGCAGAAAGTGGCACTGTACGTGTTTTTTCGGGTCTAACTCGGGTTCAGCTTCTTGTTGCGGTTAGGGTTATGTTTAGGGTTGTTAGGAAAGAGTGAAGACGCAGAGTCCTGTTGAGTGTGGGGTTGCGTAAAGGCTCCCCCAGGGAGTTCAGGTGTACCCAAAGGCTTCCGCTGAGAGCACTTTTGGATGGCAGAAAGTGGCACCGTACGTGTTTTTTCGGGTCTAACTCGGGTTCAGCTTCTTGTTGCGGTTAGGGTTATGTTTAGGGTTGTTAGGAAAGAGTGAAGACGCAGAGTCCTGTTGAGTGTGGGGTTGCGTAAAGGCTCCCCCAGGGAGTTCAGGTGTACCCAAAGGCTTCCGCTGAGAGCACTTTTTGATGGCAGAAAGTGGCACCGTACGTGTTTTTTCGGGTCTAACTCGGGTTCAGCTTCTTGTTCCGGTAAGGGTTATGTTTAGGGTTGTTAGGAAAGAGTGAAGACGCAGAGTCCTGTTGAGTGTGGGGTTGCGTAAAGGCTCCCCCAGGGAGTTCAGGTGTACCCAAAGGCTTCCGCTTAGAGCACTTTTTGATGGCAGAAAGTGGCACCGTACGTGTTTTTTCGGGTCTAACTCGGGTTCAGCTTCTTGTTGCGGTTAGGGTTATGTTTAGGGTTGTTAGGAAAGAGTGAAGACGCAGAGTCCTGTTGAGTGTGGGGTTGCGTAAAGGCTCCCCCAGGGAGTTCAGGTGTACCCAAAGGCTTCCGCTGAGAGCACTTTTTGATGGCAGAAAGTGGCACCGTACGTGTTTTTTCGGGTCTAACTCGGGTTCAGCTTCTTGTTGCGGTTAGGGTTATGTTTAGGGTTGTTAGGAAAGAGTGAAGACGCAGAGTCCTGTTGAGTGTGGGGTTGCGTAAAGGCTCCCCCAGGGAGTTCAGGTGTACCCAAAGGCTTCCGCTGAGAGCACTTTTTGATGGCAGAAAGTGGCACCGTACGTGTTTTTTCGGGTCTAACTCGGGTTCAGCTTCTTGGTCCAGTTAGGGTTATGTTTAGGGTTGTTAGGAAAGAGTGAAGACGCAGAGTCCTGTTGAGTGTGGGGTTGCGTAAAGGCTCCTCCAGGGAGTTCAGGTGTACCCAAAGGCTTCCGCTGAGAGCACTTTTTGATGGCAGAAAGTGGCACCGTACGTGTTTTTTCGGGTCTAACTCGGGTTCAGCTTCTTGTTGCGGTTAGGGTTATGTTTAGGGTTGTTAGGAAAGAGTGAAGACGCAGAGTCCTGTTGAGTGTGGGGTTGCGTAAAGGCTCCCCCAGGGAGTTCAGGTGTACCCAAAGGCTTCCGCTGAGAGCACTTTTGGATGGCAGAAAGTGGCACCGTACGTGTTTTTTCGGGTCTAACTCGGGTTCAGCTTCTTGTTGCGGTTAGGGTTATGTTTAGGGTTGTTAGGAAAGAGTGAAGACGCAGAGTCCTGTTGAGTGTGGGATTGCGTAAAGGCTCCCCCAGGGAGTTCAGGTGTACCCAAAGGCTTCCGCTGAGAGCACTTTTAGATGGCAGAAAGTGGCACTGTACGTGTTTTTTCGGGTCTAACTCGGGTTCAGCTTCTTGTTGCGGTTAGGGTTATGTTTAGGGTTGTTAGGAAAGAGTGAAGACGCAGAGTCCTGTTGAGTGTGGGGTTGCGTAAAGGCTCCCCCAGGGAGTTCAGGTGTACCCAAAGGCTTCCGCTGAGAGCACTTTTTGATGGCAGAAAGTGGCACCGTACGTGTTTTTTCGGGTCTAACTCGGGTTCAGCTTCTTGTTGCGGTTAGGGTTATGTTTAGGGTTGTTAGGAAAGAGTGAAGACGCAGAGTCCTGTTGAGTGTGGGGTTGCGTAAAGGCTCCCCCAGGGAGTTCAGGTGTACCCAAAGGCTTCCGCTGAGAGCACTTTTTGATGGCAGAAAGTGGCACCGTACGTGTTTTTTCGGGTCTAACTCGGGTTCAGCTTCTTGTTGCGGTTAGGGTTATGTTTAGGGTTGTTAGGAAAGAGTGAAGACGCAGAGTCCTGTTGAGTGTGGGGTTGCGTAAAGGCTCCTCCAGGGAGTTCAGGTGTACCCAAAGGCTTCCGCTGAGAGCACTTTTTGATGGCAGAAAGTGGCACCGTACGTGTTTTTTCGGGTCTAACTCGGGTTCAGCTTCTTGTTCCGGTAAGGGTTATGTTTAGGGTTGTTAGGAAAGAGTGAAGACGCAGAGTCCTGTTGAGTGTGGGGTTGCGTAAAGGCTCCCCCAGGGAGTTCAGGTGTACCCAAAGGCTTCCGCTTAGAGCACTTTTTGATGGCAGAAAGTGGCACCGTACGTGTTTTTTCGGGTCTAACTCGGGTTCAGCTTCTTGTTGCGGTTAGGGTTATGTTTAGGGTTGTTAGGAAAGAGTGAAGACGCAGAGTCCTGTTGAGTGTGGGGTTGCGTAAAGGCTCCCCCAGGGAGTTCAGGTGTACCCAAAGGCTTCCGCTGAGAGCACTTTTGGATGGCAGAAAGTGGCACCGTACGTGTTTTTTCGGGTCTAACTCGGGTTCAGCTTCTTGTTGCGGTTAGGGTTATGTTTAGGGTTGTTAGGAAAGAGTGAAGACGCAGAGTCCTGTTGAGTGTGGGGTTGCGTAAAGGCTCCCCCAGGGAGTTCAGGTGTACCCAAAGGCTTCCGCTGAGAGCACTTTTTGACGGCAGAAAGTGGCACCGTACGTGTTTTTTCGGGTCTAACTCGGGTTCAGCTTCTTGGTCCAGTTAGGGTTATGTTTAGGGTTGTTAGGAAAGAGTGAAGACGCAGAGTCCTGTTGAGTGTGGGGTTGCGTAAAGGCTCCTCCAGGGAGTTCAGGTGTACCCAAAGGCTTCCGCTGAGAGCACTTTTTGATGGCAGAAAGTGGCACCGTACGTGTTTTTTCGGGTCTAACTCGGGTTCAGCTTCTTGTTGCGGTTAGGGTTATGTTTAGGGTTGTTAGGAAAGAGTGAAGACGCAGAGTCCTGTTGAGTGTGGGGTTGCGTAAAGGCTCCCCCAGGGAGTTCAGGTGTACCCAAAGGCTTCCGCTGAGAGCACTTTTGGATGGCAGAAAGTGGCACCGTACGTGTTTTTTCGGGTCTAACTCGGGTTCAGCTTCTTGTTGCGGTTAGGGTTATGTTTAGGGTTGTTAGGAAAGAGTGAAGACGCAGAGTCCTGTTTAGTGTGGGATTGCGTAAAGGCTCCCCCAGGGAGTTCAGGTGTACCCAAAGGCTTCCGCTGAGAGCACTTTTTGACGGCAGAAAGTGGCACCGTACGTGTTTTTTCGGGTCTAACTCGGGTTGAGCTTCTTGTTCCGGTTAGGGTTATGTTTAGGGTTGTTAGGAAAGAGTGAAGACGCAGAGTCCTGTTGAGTGTGGGGTTGCGTAAAGGCTCCCCCAGGGAGTTCAGGTGTACCCAAAGGCTTCCGCTGAGAGCACTTTTTGATGGCAGAAAGTGGCACCGTACGTGTTTTTTCGGGTCTAACTCGGGTTCAGCTTCTTGTTGCGGTTAGGGTTATGTTTAGGGTTGTTAGGAAAGAGTGAAGACGCAGAGTCCTGTTGAGTGTGGGGTTGCGTAAAGGCTCCCCCAGGGAGTTCAGGTGTACCCAAAGGCTTCCGCTGAGAGCACTTTTTGATGGCAGAAAGTGGCACCGTACGTGTTTTTTCGGGTCTAACTCGGGTTCAGCTTCTTGTTGCGGTTAGGGTTATGTTTAGGGTTGTTAGGAAAGAGTGAAGACGCAGAGTCCTGTTGAGTGTGGGGTTGCGTAAAGGCTCCCCCAGGGAGTTCAGGTGTACCCAAAGGCTTCCGCTGAGAGCACTTTTTGACGGCAGAAAGTGGCACCGTACGTGTTTTTTCGGGTCTAACTCGGGTTGAGCTTCTTGTTGCGGTTAGGGTTATGTTTAGGGTTGTTAGGAAAGAGTGAAGACGCAGAGTCCTGTTGAGTGTGGGGTTGCGTAAAGGCTCCCCCAGGGAGTTCAGGTGTACCCAAAGGCTTCCGCTGAGAGCACTTTCTGATGGCAGAAAGTGGCACCGTACGTGTTTTTTCGGGTCTAACTCGGGTTCAGCTTCTTGTTCCGGTTAGGGTTATGTTTAGGGTTGTTAGGAAAGAGTGAAGACGCAGAGTCCTGTTGAGTGTGGGGTTGCGTAAAGGCTCCCCCAGGGAGTTCAGGTGTACCCAAAGGCTTCCGCTGAGAGCACTTTTTGATGGCAGAAAGTGGCACCGTACGTGTTTTTTCGGGTCTAACTCGGGTTCAGCTTCTTGTTGCGGTTAGGGTTATGTTTAGGGTTGTTAGGAAAGAGTGAAGACGCAGAGTCCTGTTGAGTGTGGGGTTGCGTAAAGGCTCCCCCAGGGAGTTCAGGTGTACCCAAAGGCTTCCGCTGAGAGCACTTTTTGATGGCAGAAAGTGGCACCGTACGTGTTTTTTCGGGTCTAACTCGGGTTCAGCTTCTTGTTGCGGTTAGGGTTATGTTTAGGGTTGTTAGGAAAGAGTGAAGACGCAGAGTCCTGTTGAGTGTGGGGTTGCGTAAAGGCTCCCCCAGGGAGTTCAGGTGTACCCAAAGGCTTCCGCTGAGAGCACTTTTTGATGGCAGAAAGTGGCACCGTACGTGTTTTTTCGGGTCTAACTCGGGTTCAGCTTCTTGTTGCGGTTAGGGTTATGTTTAGGGTTGTTAGGAAAGAGTGAAGACGCAGAGTCCTGTTGAGTGTGGGGTTGCGTAAAGGCTCCCCCAGGGAGTTCAGGTGTACCCAAAGGCTTCCGCTGAGAGCACTTTTTGATGGCAGAAAGTGGCACCGTACGTGTTTTTTCGGGTCTAACTCGGGTTCAGCTTCTTGTTGCGGTTAGGGTTATGTTTAGGGTTGTTAGGAAAGAGTGAAGACGCAGAGTCCTGTTGAGTGTGGGGTTGCGTAAAGGCTCCCCCAGGGAGTTCAGGTGTACCCAAAGGCTTCCGCTGAGAGCACTTTTTGATGGCAGAAAGTGGCACCGTACGTGTTTTTTCGGGTCTAACTCGGGTTCAGCTTCTTGTTGCGGTTAGGGTTATGTTTAGGGTTGTTAGGAAAGAGTGAAGACGCAGAGTCCTGTTGAGTGTGGGGTTGCGTAAAGGCTCCCCCAGGGAGTTCAGGTGTACCCAAAGGCTTCCGCTGAGAGCACTTTTTGATGGCAGAAAGTGGCACCGTACGTGTTTTTTCGGGTCTAACTCGGGTTCAGCTTCTTGTTGCGGTTAGGGTTATGTTTAGGGTTGTTAGGAAAGAGTGAAGACGCAGAGTCCTGTTGAGTGTGGGGTTGCGTAAAGGCTCCCCCAGGGAGTTCAGGTGTACCCAAAGGCTTCCGCTGAGAGCACTTTTTGATGGCAGAAAGTGGCACCGTACGTGTTTTTTCGGGTCTAACTCGGGTTCAGCTTCTTGTTGCGGTTAGGGTTATGTTTAGGGTTGTTAGGAAAGAGTGAAGACGCAGAGTCCTGTTGAGTGTGGGGTTGCGTAAAGGCTCCCCCAGGGAGTTCAGGTGTACCTAAAGGCTTCCGCTGAGAGCACTTTTTGACGGCAGAAAGTGGCACCGTACGTGTTTTTTCGGGTCTAACTCGGGTTGAGCTTCTTGTTGCGGTTAGGGTTATGTTTAGGGTTGTTAGGAAAGAGTGAAGACGCAGAGTCCTGTTGAGTGTGGGGTTGCGTAAAGGCTCCCCCAGGGAGTTCAGGTGTACCCAAAGGCTTCCGCTGAGAGCACTTTTTGATGGCAGAAAGTGGCAGCGTACGTGTTTTTTCGGGTCTAACTCGGGTTCAGCTTCTTGTTGCGGTTAGGGTTATGTTTAGGGTTGTTAGGAAAGAGTGAAGACGCAGAGTCCTGTTGAGTGTGGGGTTGCGTAAAGGCTCCCCCAGGGAGTTCAGGTGTACCCAAAGGCTTCCGCTGAGAGCACTTTTTGATGGCAGAAAGTGGCACCGTACATGTTTTTTCGGGTCTAACTCGGGTTCAGCTTCTTGTTGCGGTTAGGGTTATGTTTAGGGTTGTTAGGAAAGAGTGAAGACGCAGAGTCCTGTTGAGTGTGGGGTTGCGTAAAGGCTCCCCCAGGGAGTTCAGGTGTACCCAAAGGCTTCCGCTGAGAGCACTTTTTGATGGCAGAAAGTGGCACCGTACGTGTTTTTTCGGGTCTAACTCAGGTTCAGCTTCTTGTTGCGGTTAGGGTTATGTTTAGGTTTGTTAGGAAAGAGTGAAGACGCAGAGTCCTGTTGAGTGTGGGGTTGCGTAAAGGCTCCCCCAGGGAGTTCAGGTGTACCCAAAGGCTTCCGCTGAGAGCACTTTTTGATGGCAGAAAGTGGCACCGTACGTGTTTTTTCGGGTCTAACTCGGGTTCAGCTTCTTGTTGCGGTTAGGGTTATGTTTAGGGTTGTTAGGAAAGAGTGAAGACGCAGAGTCCTGTTGAGTGTGGGGTTGCGTAAAGGCTCCCCCAGGGAGTTCAGGTGTACCCAAAGGCTTCCGCTGAGAGCACTTTTTGATGGCAGAAAGTGGCACCGTACGTGTTTTTTCGGGTCTAACTCGGGTTCAGCTTCTTGTTGCGGTTAGGGTTATGTTTAGGGTTGTTAGGAAAGAGTGAAGACGCAGAGTCCTGTTGAGTGTGGGGTTGCGTAAAGGCTCCCCCAGGGAGTTCAGGTGTACCCAAAGGCTTCCGCTGAGAGCACTTTTTGATGGCAGAAAGTGGCACCGTACGTGTTTTTTCGGGTCTAACTCGGGTTCAGCTTCTTGTTGCGGTTAGGGTTATGTTTAGGGTTGTTAGGAAAGAGTGAAGACTCAGAGTCCTGTTGAGTGTGGGGTTGCGTAAAGGCTCCCCCAGGGAGTTCAGGTGTACCCAAAGGCTTCCGCTGAGAGCACTTTTTGACGGCAGAAAGTGGCACCGTACGTGTTTTTTCGGGTCTAACTCGGGTTCAGCTTCTTGTTGCGGTTAGGGTTATGTTTAGGGTTGTTAGGAAAGAGTGAAGACGCAGAGTCCTGTTGAGTGTGGGGTTGCGTAAAGGCTCCCCCAGGGAGTTCAGGTGTACCCAAAGGCTTCCGCTGAGAGCACTTTTTGATGGCAGAAAGTGGCACCGTACGTGTTTTTTCGGGTCTAACTCGGGTTCAGCTTCTTGTTGCGGTTAGGGTTATGTTTAGGGTTGTTAGGAAAGAGTGAAGACGCAGAGTCCTGTTGAGTGTGGGGTTGCTTAAAGGCTCCCCCAGGGAGTTCAGGTGTACCCAAAGGCTTCCGCTGAGAGCACTTTTTGATGGCAGAAAGTGGCACCGTACGTGTTTTTTCGGGTCTAACTCGGGTTCAGCTTCTTGTTGCGGTTAGGGTTATGTTTAGGGTTGTTAGGAAAGAGTGAAGACGCAGAGTCCTGTTGAGTGTGGGGTTGCGTAAAGGCTCCCCCAGGGAGTTCAGGTGTACCCAAAGGCTTCCGCTGAGAGCACTTTTGGATGGCAGAAAGTGGCACCGTACGTGTTTTTTCGGGTCTAACTCGGGTTCAGCTTCTTGTTGCGGTTAGGGTTATGTTTAGGGTTGTTAGGAAAGAGTGAAGACGCAGAGTCCTGTTGAGTGTGGGGTTGCGTAAAGGCTCCCCCAGGGAGTTCAGGTGTACCCAAAGGCTTCCGCTGAGAGCACTTTTTGATGGCAGAAAGTGGCACCGTACGTGTTTTTTCGGGTCTAACTCGGGTTCAGCTTCTTGTTGCGGTTAGGGTTATGTTTAGGGTTGTTAGGAAAGAGTGAAGACGCAGAGTCCTGTTGAGTGTGGGGTTGCGTAAAGGCTCCCCCAGGGAGTTCAGGTGTACCCAAAGGCTTCCGCTGAGAGCACTTTTGGATGGCAGAAAGTGGCACCGTACGTGTTTTTTCGGGTCTAACTCGGGTTCAGCTTCTTGTTGCGGTTAGGGTTATGTTTAGGGTTGTTAGGAAAGAGTGAAGACGCAGAGTCCTGTTGAGTGTGGGGTTGCGTAAAGGCTCCCCCAGGGAGTTCAGGTGTACCCAAAGGCTTCCGCTGAGAGCACATTTTGATGGCAGAAAGTGGCACCGTACGTGTTTTATCGGGTCTAACTCGGGTTCAGCTTCTTGTTGCGGTTAGGGTTATGTTTAGGGTTGTTAGGAAAGAGTGAAGACGCAGAGTCCTGTTGAGTGTGGGGTTGCGTAAAGGCTCCCCCAGGGAGTTCAGGTGTACCCAAAGGCTTCCGCTGAGAGCACTTTTTGATGGCAGAAAGTGGCACCGTACGTGTTTTTTCGGGTCTAACTCGGGTTCAGCTTCTTGTTGCGGTTAGGGTTATGTTTAGGGTTGTTAGGAAAGAGTGAAGACGCAGAGTCCTGTTGAGTGTGGGGTTGCGTAAAGGCTCCCCCAGGGAGTTCAGGTGTACCCAAAGGCTTCCGCTGAGAGCACTTTTGGATGGCAGAAAGTGGCACCGTACGTGTTTTTTCGGGTCTAACTCGGGTTCAGCTTCTTGTTGCGGTTAGGGTTATGTTTAGGGTTGTTAGGAAAGAGTGAAGACGCAGAGTCCTGTTGAGTGTGGGGTTGCGTAAAGGCTCCCCCAGGGAGTTCAGGTGTACCCAAAGGCTTCCGCTGAGAGCACTTTTGGATGGCAGAAAGTGGCACCGTACGTGTTTTTTCGGGTCTAACTCGGGTTCAGCTTCTTGTTGCGGTTAGGGTTATGTTTAGGGTTGTTAGGAAAGAGTGAAGACTCAGAGTCCTGTTGAGTGTGGGGGTTGCGTAAAGGCTCCCCCAGGGAGTTCAGGTGTACCCAAAGGCTTCCGCTGAGAGCACTTTTTGATGGCAGAAAGTGGCACCGTACGTGTTTTTTTCGGGTCTAACTCGGGTTCAGCTTCTTGTTGCGGTAGGGTTATGTTTTAGGGTTGTTAGGAAAGAGTGAAGACGCAGAGTCCTGTTGAGTGTGGGGTTGCGTAAAGGCTCCCCCAGGGAGTTCAGGTGTACCCAAAGGCTTCCGCTGAGAGCACTTTTTGATGGCAGAAAGTGGCACCGTACGTGTTTTTTCGGGTCTAACTCGGGTTCAGCTTCTTGTTGCGGTTAGGGTTATGTTTAGGGTTGTTAGGAAAGAGTGAAGACGCAGAGTCCTGTTGAGTGTGGGGTTGCGTAAAGGCTCCCCCAGGGAGTTCAGGTGTACCCAAAGGCTTCCGCTGAGAGCACGTTTGGATGGCAGAAAGTGGCACCGTACGTGTTTTTTCGGGTCTAACTCGGGTTCAGCTTCTTGTTGCGGTTAGGGTTATGTTTAGGGTTGTTAGGAAAGAGTGAAGACGCAGAGTCCTGTTGAGTGTGGGGTTGCGTAAAGGCTCCCCCCAGGGAGTTCAGGTGTACCCAAAGGCTTCCGCTGAGAGCACTTTTTGATGGCAGAAAGTGGCACCGTACGTGTTTTTTCGGGTCTAACTCGGGTTCAGCTTCTTGTTGCGGTTAGGGTTATGTTTAGGGTTGTTAGGAAAGAGTGAAGACGCAGAGTCCTGTTGAGTGTGGGGTTGCGTAAAGTCTCCCCCAGGGAGTTCAGGTGTACCCAAAGGCTTCCGCTGAGAGCACTTTTTGATGGCAGAAAGTGGCACCGTACGTGTTTTTTCGGGTCTAACTCGGGTTCAGCTTCTTGTTGCGGTTAGGGTTATGTTTAGGGTTGTTAGGAAAGAGTGAAGACGCAGAGTCCTGTTGAGTGTGGGGTTGCGTAAAGGCTCCTCCAGGGAGTTCAGGTGTACCCAAAGGCTTCCGCTGAGAGCACTTTTGGATGGCAGAAAGTGGCACCGTACGTGTTTTTTCGGGTCTAACTCGGGTTCAGCTTCTTGTTGCGGTTAGGGTTATGTTTAGGGTTGTTAGGAAAGAGTGAAGACGCAGAGTCCTGTTGAGTGTGGGGTTGCGTAAAGGCTCCCCCAGGGAGTTCAGGTGTACCCAAAGGCTTCCGCTGAGAGCACTTTTTGATGGCAGAAAGTGGCACCGTACGTGTTTTTTCGGGTCTAACTCGGGTTCAGCTTCTTGTTGCGGTTAGGCTTATGTTTAGGGTTGTTAGGAAAGAGTGAAGACGCAGAGTCCTGTTGAGTGTGGGGTTGCGTAAAGGCTCCTCTAGGGAGTTCAGGTGTACCCAAAGGCTTCCGCTGAGAGCACTTTTTGATGGCAGAAAGTGGCACCACCGTATGTGTTTTTTCGGGTCCTAACTCGGGTTCAGCTTCTTGTTGCGGTTAGGGTTATGTTTAGGGTTGTTAGGAAAGAGTGAAGACGCAGAGTCCTGTTGAGTGTGGGGTTGCGTAAAGGCTCCCCCAGGGAGTTCAGGTGTACCCAAAGGCTTCCGCTGAGAGCACTTTTGGATGGCAGAAAGTGGCACCGTACGTGTTTTTTTCGGGTCTAACTCGGGTTCAGCTTCTTGTTGCGGTTAGGGTTATGTTTAGGGTTGTTAGGAAAGAGTGAAGACGCAGAGTCCTGTTGAGTGTGGGGTTGCGTAAAGGCTCCCCCAGGGAGTTCAGGTGTACCAAAGGCTTCCGCTGAGAGCACTTTTTGATGGCAGAAAGTGGCACCGTACGTGTTTTTTTCGGGTCTAACTCGGGTTCAGCTTCTTGTTGCGGTTAGGGTTATGTTTAGGGTTGTTAGGAAAGAGTGAAGACGCAGAGTCCTGTTGGGGGTTGCGTAAAGGCTCCCCCAGGGAGTTCAGGTGTACCCAAAGGCTTCCGCTGAGAGCACTTTTGGATGGCAGAAAGTGGCACCGTACGTGTTTTTTCGGGTCTAACTCGGGTTCAGCTTCTTGTTGCGGTTAGGGTTATGTTTAGGGTTGTTAGGAAAGAGTGAAGACGCAGAGTCCTGTTGAGTGTGGGGTTGCGTAAAGGCTCCCCCAGGGAGTTCAGGTGTACCCAAAGGCTTCCGCTGAGAGCACTTTTTGATGGCAGAAAGTGGCACCGTACGTGTTTTTTCGGGTCTAACTCGGGTTCAGCTTCTTGTTGCGGTTAGGGTTATGTTTAGGGTTGTTAGGAAAGAGTGAAGACGCAGAGTCCTGTTGAGTGTGGGGTTGCGTAAAGGCTCCCCCAGGGAGTTCAGGTGTACCCAAAGGCTTCCGCTGAGAGCACTTTTGGATGGCAGAAAGTGGCACCGTACGTGTTTTTTCGGGTCTAACTCGGGTTCAGCTTCTTGTTGCGGTTAGGGTTATGTTTAGGGTTGTTAGGAAAGAGTGAAGACGCAGAGTCCTGTTGAGTGTGGGGTTGCGTAAAGGCTCCCCCAGGGAGTTCAGGTGTACCCAAAGGCTTCCGCTGAGAGCACTTTTGGATGGCAGAAAGTGGCACCGTACGTGTTTTTTCGGGTCTAACTCGGGTTCAGCTTCTTGTTGCGGTTAGGGTTATGTTTAGGGTTGTTAGGAAAGAGTGAAGACGCAGAGTCCTGTTGAGTGTGGGGTTGCGTAAAGGCTCCCCCAGGGAGTTCAGGTGTACCCAAAGGCTTCCGCTGAGAGCACTTTTGGATGGCAGAAAGTGGCACCGTACGTGTTTTTTCGGGTCTAACTCGGGTTCAGCTTCTTGTTGCGGTTAGGGTTATGTTTAGGGTTGTTAGGAAAGAGTGAAGACGCAGAGTCCTGTTGAGTGTGGGGTTGCGTAAAGGCTCCCCCAGGGAGTTCAGGTGTACCCAAAGGCTTCCGCTGAGAGCACTTTTGGATGGCAGAAAGTGGCACCGTACGTGTTTTTTCGGGTCTAACTCGGGTTCAGCTTCTTGTTGCGGTTAGGGTTATGTTTAGGGTTGTTAGGAAAGAGTGAAGACGCAGAGTCCTGTTGAGTGTGGGGTTGCGTAAAGGCTCCCCCAGGGAGTTCAGGTGTACCCAAAGGCTTCCGCTGAGAGCACTTTTGGATGGCAGAAAGTGGCACCGTACGTGTTTTTTCGGGTCTAACTCGGGTTCAGCTTCTTGTTGCGGTTAGGGTTATGTTTAGGGTTGTTAGGAAAGAGTGAAGACGCAGAGTCCTGTTGAGTGTGGGGTTGCGTAAAGTCTCCCCCAGGGAGTTCAGGTGTACCCAAAGGCTTCCGCTGAGAGCACTTTTGGATGGCAGAAAGTGGCACCGTACGTGTTTTTTCGGGTCTAACTCGGGTTCAGCTTCTTGTTGCGGTTAGGGTTATGTTTAGGGTTGTTAGGAAAGAGTGAAGACGCAGAGTCCTGTTGAGTGTGGGGTTGCATAAAGGCTCCCCCAGGGAGTTCAGGTGTACCCAAAGGCTTCCGCTGAGAGCACTTTTGGATGGCAGAAAGTGGCACCGTACGTGTTTTTTCGGGTCTAACTCGGGTTCAGCTTCTTGTTGCGGTTAGGGTTATGTTTAGGGTTGTTAGGAAAGAGTGAAGACGCAGAGTCCTGTTGAGTGTGGGGTTGCGTAAAGGCTCCCCCAGGGAGTTCAGGTGTACCCAAAGGCTTCCGCTGAGAGCACTTTTGGATGGCAGAAAGTGGCACCGTACGTGTTTTTTCGGGTCTAACTCGGGTTCAGCTTCTTGTTGCGGTTAGGGTTATGTTTAGGGTTGTTAGGAAAGAGTGAAGACGCAGAGTCCTGTTGAGTGTGGGGTTGCGTAAAGGCTCCCCCAGGGAGTTCAGGTGTACCCAAAGGCTTCCGCTGAGAGCACTTTTTGATGGCAGAAAGTGGCACCGTACGTGTTTTTTCGGGTCTAACTCGGGTTCAGCTTCTTGTTGCGGTTAGGGTTATGTTTAGGGTTGTTAGGAAAGAGTGAAGACGCAGAGTCCTGTTGAGTGTGGGGTTGCGTAAAGGCTCCCCCAGGGAGTTCAGGTGTACCCAAAGGCTTCCGCTGAGAGCACTTTTGGAT
>NW_027664080.1:0-27500 GCF_964034855.1 Anser brachyrhynchus
AGCTTCTTGTTGCGGTTAGGGTTATGTTTAGGGTTGTTAGGAAAGAGTGAAGACGCAGAGTCCTGTTGAGTGTGGGGTTGCGTAAAGGCTCCCCCAGGGAGTTCAGGTGTACCCAAAGGCTTCCGCTGAGAGCACTTTTTGATGGCAGAAAGTGGCACCGTACGTGTTTTTTCGGGTCTAACTCGGGTTCAGCTTCTTGTTGCGGTTAGGGTTATGTTTAGGGTTGTTAGGAAAGAGCGAAGACGCAGAGTCCTGTTGAGTGTGGGGTTGCGTAAAGGCTCCCCCAGGGAGTTCACGTGTACCCAAAGGCTTCCGCTGAGAGCACTTTTTGATGGCAGAAAGTGGCACCGTACGTGTTTTTTCGGGTCTAACTCGGGTTCAGCTTCTTGTTGCGGTTAGGGTTATGTTTAGGGTTGTTAGGAAAGAGTGAAGACGCAGAGTCCTGTTGAGTGTGGGGTTGCGTAAAGGCTCCCCCAGGGAGTTCAGGTGTACCCAAAGGCTTCCGCTGAGAGCACTTTTTGATGGCAGAAAGTGGCACCGTACGTGTTTTTTCGGGTCTAACTCGGGTTCAGCTTCTTGTTGCGGTTAGGGTTATGTTTAGGGTTGTTAGGAAAGAGTGAAGACGCAGAGTCCTGTTGAGTGTGGGGTTGCGTAAAGGCTCCCCCAGGGAGTTCAGGTGTACCCAAAGGCTTCCGCTGAGAGCACTTTTTGATGGCAGAAAGTGGCACCGTACGTGTTTTTTCGGGTCTAACTCGGGTTCAGCTTCTTGTTGCGGTTAGGGTTATGTTTAGGGTTGTTAGGAAAGAGTGAAGACGCAGAGTCCTGTTGAGTGTGGGGTTGCGTAAAGGCTCCCCCAGGGAGTTCAGGTGTACCCAAAGGCTTCCGCTGAGAGCACTTTTTGATGGCAGAAAGTGGCACCGTACGTGTTTTTTCGGGTCTAACTCGGGTTCAGCTTCTTGTTGCGGTTAGGGTTATGTTTAGGGTTGTTAGGAAAGAGTGAAGACGCAGAGTCCTGTTGAGTGTGGGGTTGCGTAAAGGCTCCCCCAGGGAGTTCAGGTGTACCCAAAGGCTTCCGCTGAGAGCACTTTTGGATGGCAGAAAGTGGCACCGTACGTGTTTTTTCGGGTCTAACTCGGGTTGAGCTTCTTGTTGCGGTTAGGGTTATGTTTAGGGTTGTTAGGAAAGAGTGAAGACGCAGAGTCCTGTTGAGTGTGGGGTTGCGTAAAGGCTCCCCCAGGGAGTTCAGGTGTACCCAAAGGCTTCCGCTGAGAGCACTTTTTGATGGCAGAAAGTGGCACCGTACGTGTTTTTTCGGGTCTAACTCGGGTTCAGCTTCTTGTTGCGGTTAGGGTTATGTTTAGGGTTGTTAGGAAATAGCGAAGACGCAGAGTCCTGTTGAGTGTGGGGTTGCGTAAAGGCTCCCCCAGGGAGTTCACGTGTACCCAAAGGCTTCCGCTGAGAGCACTTTTTGATGGCAGAAAGTGGCACCGTACGTGTTTTTTCGGGTCTAACTCGGGTTCAGCTTCTTGTTGCGGTTAGGGTTATGTTTAGGGTTGTTAGGAAAGAGTGAAGACGCAGAGTCCTGTTGAGTGTGGGGTTGCGTAAAGGCTCCCCCAGGGAGTTCAGGTGTACCCAAAGGCTTCCGCTGAGAGCACTTTTGGATGGCAGAAAGTGGCACCGTACGTGTTTTTTCGGGTCTAACTCGGGTTCAGCTTCTTGTTGCGGTTAGGGTTATGTTTAGGGTTGTTAGGAAAGAGTGAAGACGCAGAGTCCTGTTGAGTGTGGGGTTGCGTAAAGGCTCCCCCAGGGAGTTCAGGTGTACCCAAAGGCTTCCGCTGAGAGCACTTTTTGATGGCAGAAAGTGGCACCGTACGTGTTTTTTCGGGTCTAACTCGGGTTCAGCTTCTTGTTGCGGTTAGGGTTATGTTTAGGGTTGTTAGGAAAGAGTGAAGACGCAGAGTCCTGTTGAGTGTGGGGTTGCGTAAAGGCTCCCCCAGGGAGTTCAGGTGTACCCAAAGGCTTCCGCTGAGAGCACTTTTTGATGGCAGAAAGTGGCACCGTACGTGTTTTTTCGGGTCTAACTCGGGTTCAGCTTCTTGTTGCGGTTAGGGTTATGTTTAGGGTTGTTAGGAAAGAGTGAAGACGCAGAGTCCTGTTGAGTGTGCGGTTGCGTAAAGGCTCCCCCAGGGAGTTCAGGTGTACCCAAAGGCTTCCGCTGAGAGCACTTTTTGATGGCAGAAAGTGGCACCGTACGTGTTTTTTCGGGTCTAACTCGGGTTCAGCTTCTTGTTGCGGTTAGGGTTATGTTTAGGGTTGTTAGGAAAGAGTGAAGACGCAGAGTCCTGTTGAGTGTGGGGTTGCGTAAAGGCTCCCCCAGGGAGTTCAGGTGTACCCAAAGGCTTCCGCTGAGAGCACTTTTTGATGGCAGAAAGTGGCACCGTACGTGTTTTTTCGGGTCTAACTCGGGTTCAGCTTCTTGTTGCGGTTAGGGTTATGTTTAGGGTTGTTAGGAAAGAGTGAAGACGCAGAGTCCTGTTGAGTGTGGGGTTGCGTAAAGGCTCCCCCAGGGAGTTCAGGTGTACCCAAAGGCTTCCGCTGAGAGCACTTTTTGATGGCAGAAAGTGGCACCGTACGTGTTTTTTCGGGTCTAACTCGGGTTCAGCTTCTTGTTGCGGTTAGGGTTATGTTTAGGGTTGTTAGGAAAGAGCGAAGACGCAGAGTCCTGTTGAGTGTGGGGTTGCGTAAAGGCTCCCCCAGGGAGTTCAGGTGTACCCAAAGGCTTCCGCTGAGAGCACTTTTGGATGGCAGAAAGTGGCACCGTACGTGTTTTTTCGGGTCTAACTCGGGTTCAGCTTCTTGTTGCGGTTAGGGTTATGTTTAGGGTTGTTAGGAAAGAGTGAAGACGCAGAGTCCTGTTGAGTGTGGGGTTGCGTAAAGGCTCCCCCAGGGAGTTCAGGTGTACCCAAAGGCTTCCGCTGAGAGCACTTTTGGATGGCAGAAAGTGGCACCGTACGTGTTTTTTCGGGTCTAACTCGGGTTCAGCTTCTTGTTGCGGTTAGGGTTATGTTTAGGGTTGTTAGGAAAGAGTGAAGACGCAGAGTCCTGTTGAGTGTGGGGTTGCGTAAAGGCTCCCCCAGGGAGTTCACGTGTACCCAAAGGCTTCCGCTGAGAGCACTTTTTGATGGCAGAAAGTGGCACCGTACGTGTTTTTTCGGGTCTAACTCGGGTTCAGCTTCTTGTTGCGGTTAGGGTTATGTTTAGGGTTGTTAGGAAAGAGTGAAGACGCAGAGTCCTGTTGAGTGTGGGGTTGCGTAAAGGCTCCCCCAGGGAGTTCAGGTGTACCCAAAGGCTTCCGCTGAGAGCACTTTTTGATGGCAGAAAGTGGCACCGTACGTGTTTTTTCGGGTCTAACTCGGGTTCAGCTTCTTGTTGCGGTTAGGGTTATGTTTAGGGTTGTTAGGAAAGAGTGAAGACGCAGAGTCCTGTTGAGTGTGGGGTTGCGTAAAGGCTCCCCCAGGGAGTTCAGGTGTACCCAAAGGCTTCCGCTGAGAGCACTTTTTGATGGCAGAAAGTGGCACCGTACGTGTTTTTTCGGGTCTAACTCGGGTTCAGCTTCTTGTTGCGGTTAGGGTTATGTTTAGGGTTGTTAGGAAAGAGCGAAGACGCAGAGTCCTGTTGAGTGTGGGGTTGCGTAAAGGCTCCCCCAGGGAGTTCAGGTGTACCCAAAGGCTTCCGCTGAGAGCACTTTTTGATGGCAGAAAGTGGCACCGTACGTGTTTTTTCGGGTCTAACTCGGGTTCAGCTTCTTGTTGCGGTTAGGGTTATGTTTAGGGTTGTTAGGAAAGAGTGAAGACGCAGAGTCCTGTTGAGTGTGGGGTTACGTAAAGGCTCCCCCAGGGAGTTCAGGTGTACCCAAAGGCTTCCGCTGAGAGCACTTTTGGATGGCAGAAAGTGGCACCGTACGTGTTTTTTCGGGTCTAACTCGGGTTCAGCTTCTTGTTGCGGTTAGGGTTATGTTTAGGGTTGTTAGGAAAGAGTGAAGACGCAGAGTCCTGTTGAGTGTGGGGTTGCGTAAAGGCTCCCCCAGGGAGTTCAGGTGTACCCAAAGGCTTCCGCTGAGAGCACTTTTTGATGGCAGAAAGTGGCACCGTACGTGTTTTTTCGGGTCTAACTCGGGTTCAGCTTCTTGTTGCGGTTAGGGTTATGTTTAGGGTTGTTAGGAAAGAGTGAAGACGCAGAGTCCTGTTGAGTGTGGGGTTGCGTAAAGGCTCCCCCAGGGAGTTCAGGTGTACCCAAAGGCTTCCGCTGAGAGCACTTTTTGATGGCAGAAAGTGGCACCGTACGTGTTTTTTCGGGTCTAACTCGGGTTCAGCTTCTTGTTGCGGTTAGGGTTATGTTTAGGGTTGTTAGGAAAGAGTGAAGACGCAGAGTCCTGTTGAGTGTGGGGTTGCGTAAAGGCTCCCCCAGGGAGTTCACGTGTACCCAAAGGCTTCCGCTGAGAGCACTTTTTGATGGCAGAAAGTGGCACCGTACGTGTTTTTTCGGGTCTAACTCGGGTTCAGCTTCTTGTTGCGGTTAGGGTTATGTTTAGGGTTGTTAGGAAAGAGTGAAGACGCAGAGTCCTGTTGAGTGTGGGGTTGCGTAAAGGCTCCCCCAGGGAGTTCAGGTGTACCCAAAGGCTTCCGCTGAGAGCACTTTTTGATGGCAGAAAGTGGCACCGTACGTGTTTTTTCGGGTCTAACTCGGGTTCAGCTTCTTGTTGCGGTTAGGGTTATGTTTAGGGTTGTTAGGAAAGAGCGAAGACGCAGAGTCCTGTTGAGTGTGGGGTTGCGTAAAGGCTCCCCCAGGGAGTTCAGGTGTACCCAAAGGCTTCCGCTGAGAGCACTTTTTGATGGCAGAAAGTGGCACCGTACGTGTTTTTTCGGGTCTAACTCGGGTTCAGCTTCTTGTTGCGGTTAGGGTTATGTTTAGGGTTGTTAGGAAAGAGTGAAGACGCAGAGTCCTGTTGAGTGTGGGGTTGCGTAAAGGCTCCCCCAGGGAGTTCAGGTGTACCCAAAGGCTTCCGCTGAGAGCACTTTTTGATGGCAGAAAGTGGCACCGTACGTGTTTTTTCGGGTCTAACTCGGGTTCAGCTTCTTGTTGCGGTTAGGGTTCTGTTTAGGGTTGTTAGGAAAGAGTGAAGACGCAGAGTCCTGTTGAGTGTGGGGTTGCGTAAAGGCTCCCCAAGGGAGTTCAGGTGTTCCCAAAGGCTTCCGCTGAGAGCACTTTTTGATGGCAGAAAGTGGCACCGTACGTGTTTTTTCGGGTCTAACTCGGGTTCAGCTTCTTGTTGCGGTTAGGGTTATGTTTAGGGTTGTTAGGAAAGAGTGAAGACGCAGAGTCCTGTTGAGTGTGGGGTTGCGTAAAGGCTCCCCCAGGGAGTTCAGGTGTACCCAAAGGCTTCCGCTGAGAGCACTTTTTGATGGCAGAAAGTGGCACCGTACATGTTTTTTCGGGTCTAACTCGGGTTGAGCTTCTTGTTGCGGTTAGGGTTATGTTTAGGGTTGTTAGGAAAGAGTGAAGACGCAGAGTCCTGTTGAGTGTGGGGTTGTGTAAAGGCTCCCCCAGGGAGTTCAGGTGTACCCAAAGGCTTCCGCTGAGAGCACTTTTTGATGGCAGAAAGTGGCACCGTACGTGTTTTTTCGGGTCTAACTCGGGTTCAGCTTCTTGTTGCGGTTAGGGTTATGTTTAGGGTTGTTAGGAAAGAGCGAAGACGCAGAGTCCTGTTGAGTGTGGGGTTGCGTAAAGGCTCCCCCAGGGAGTTCACGTGTACCCAAAGGCTTCCGCTGAGAGCACTTTTTGATGGCAGAAAGTGGCACCGTACGTGTTTTTTCGGGTCTAACTCGGGTTGAGCTTCTTGTTGCGGTTAGGGTTATGTTTAGGGTTGTTAGGAAAGAGTGAAGACGCAGAGTCCTGTTGAGTGCGGGGTTGCGTAAAGGCTCCCCCAGGGAGTTCAGGTGTACCCAAAGGCTTCCGCTGAGAGCACTTTTGGATGGCAGAAAGTGGCACCGTACGTGTTTTTTCGGGTCTAACTCGGGTTCAGCTTCTTGTTGCGGTTAGGGTTATGTTTAGGGTTGTTAGGAAAGAGTGAAGACGCAGAGTCCTGTTGAGTGTGGGGTTGCGTAAAGGCTCCCCCAGGGAGTTCAGGTGTACCCAAAGGCTTCCGCTGAGAGCACTTTTTGATGGCAGAAAGTGGCACCGTACGTGTTTTTTCGGGTCTAACTCGGGTTCAGCTTCTTGTTGCGGTTAGGGTTATGTTTAGGGTTGTTAGGAAAGAGTGAAGACGCAGAGTCCTGTTGAGTGTGGGGTTGCGTAAAGGCTCCCCCAGGGAGTTCAGGTGTACCCAAAGGCTTCCGCTGAGAGCACTTTTTGATGGCAGAAAGTGGCACCGTACGTGTTTTTTTGGGTCTAACTCGGGTTCAGCTTCTTGTTGCGGTTAGGGTTATGTTTAGGGTTGTTAGGAAAGAGTGAAGACGCAGAGTCCTGTTGAGTGTGGGGTTGCGTAAAGGCTCCCCCAGGGAGTTCAGGTGTACCCAAAGGCTTCCGCTGAGAGCACTTTTTGATGGCAGAAAGTGGCACCGTACGTGTTTTTTCGGGTCTAACTCGGGTTGAGCTTCTTGTTGCGGTTAGGGTTATGTTTAGGGTTGTTAGGAAAGAGTGAAGACGCAGAGTCCTGTTGAGTGTGGGGTTGCGTAAAGGCTCCCCCAGGGAGTTCAGGTGTACCCAAAGGCTTCCGCTGAGAGCACTTTTTGATGGCAGAAAGTGGCACCGTACGTGTTTTTTCGGGTCTAACTCGGGTTCAGCTTCTTGTTGCGGTTAGGGTTATGTTTAGGGTTGTTAGGAAAGAGTGAAGACGCAGAGTCCTGTTGAGTGTGGGGTTGCGTAAAGGCTCCCCCAGGGAGTTCAGGTGTACCCAAAGGCTTCCGCTGAGAGCACTTTTTGATGGCAGAAAGTGGCACCGTACGTGTTTTTTCGGGTCTAACTCGGGTTCAGCTTCTTGTTGCGGTTAGGGTTATGTTTAGGGTTGTTAGGAAAGAGTGAAGACGCAGAGTCCTGTTGAGTGTGGGGTTGCGTAAAGGGTCCCCCAGGGAGTTCAGGTGTACCCAAAGGCTTCCGCTGAGAGCACTTTTGGATGGCAGAAAGTGGCACCGTACGTGTTTTTTCGGGTCTAACTCGGGTTCAGCTTCTTGTTGCGGTTAGGGTTATGTTTAGGGTTGTTAGGAAAGAGTGAAGATGCAGAGTCCTGTTGAGTGTGGGGTTGCGTAAAGGCTCCCCCAGGGAGTTCAGGTGTACCCAAAGGCTTCCGCTGAGAGCACTTTTTGATGGCAGAAAGTGGCACCGTACGTGTTTTTTCGGGTCTAACTCGGGTTCAGCTTCTTGTTGCGGTTAGGGTTATGTTTAGGGTTGTTAGGAAAGAGTGAAGACGCAGAGTCCTGTTGAGTGTGGGGTTGCGTAAAGGCTCCCCCAGGGAGTTCAGGTGTACCCAAAGGCTTCCGCTGAGAGCACTTTTTGATGGCAGAAAGTGGCACCGTACGTGTTTTTTCGGGTCTAACTCGGGTTGAGCTTCTTGTTGCGGTTAGGGTTATGTTTAGGGTTGTTAGGAAAGAGTGAAGACGCAGAGTCCTGTTGAGTGTGGGGTTGCGTAAAGGCTCCCCCAGGGAGTTCAAGTGTACCCAAAGGCTTCCGCTGAGAGCACTTTTTGATGGAGAAAGTGGCACCGTACGTGTTTTTTCGGGTCTAACTCGGGTTGAGCTTCTTGTTGCGGTTAGGGTTATGTTTAGGGTTGTTAGGAAAGAGTGAAGACGCAGAGTCCTGTTGAGTGTGGGGTTGCGTAAAGGCTCCCCCAGGGAGTTCAGGTGTACCCAAAGGCTTCCGCTGAGAGCACTTTTTGATGGCAGAAAGTGGCACCGTACGTGTTTTTTCGGGTCTAACTCGGGTTCAGCTTCTTGTTGCGGTTAGGGTTATGTTTAGGGTTGTTAGGAAAGAGTGAAGACGCAGAGTCCTGTTGAGTGTGGGGTTGCGTAAAGGCTCCCCCAGGGAGTTCAGGTGTACCCAAAGGCTTCCGCTGAGAGCACTTTTTGATGGCAGAAAGTGGCACCGTACGTGTTTTTTCGGGTCTAACTCGGGTTCAGCTTCTTGTTGCGGTTAGGGTTATGTTTAGGGTTGTTAGGAAAGAGTGAAGACGCAGAGTCCTGTTGAGTGTGGGGTTGCGTAAAGGCTCCCCCAGGGAGTTCAGGTGTACCCAAAGGCTTCCGCTGAGAGCACTTTTTGATGGCAGAAAGTGGCACCGTACGTGTTTTTTCGGGTCTAACTCGGGTTGAGCTTCTTGTTGCGGTTAGGGTTATGTTTAGGGTTGTTAGGAAAGAGTGAAGACGCAGAGTCCTGTTGAGTGTGGGGTTGCGTAAAGGCTCCCCCAGGGAGTTCAGGTGTACCCAAAGGCTTCCGCTGAGAGCACTTTTGGATGGCAGAAAGTGGCACCGTACGTGTTTTTTCGGGTCTAACTCGGGTTCAGCTTCTTGTTGCGGTTAGGGTTATGTTTAGGGTTGTTAGGAAAGAGTGAAGATGCAGAGTCCTGTTGAGTGTGGGGTTGCGTAAAGGCTCCCCCAGGGAGTTCAGGTGTACCCAAAGGCTTCCGCTGAGAGCACTTTTTGATGGCAGAAAGTGGCACCGTACGTGTTTTTTCGGGTCTAACTCGGGTTCAGCTTCTTGTTGCGGTTAGGGTTATGTTTAGGGTTGTTAGGAAAGAGTGAAGACGCAGAGTCCTGTTGAGTGTGGGGTTGCGTAAAGGCTCCCCCAGGGAGTTCAGGTGTACCCAAAGGCTTCCGCTGAGAGCACTTTTTGATGGCAGAAAGTGGCACCGTACGTGTTTTTTCGGGTCTAACTCGGGTTCAGCTTCTTGTTGCGGTTAGGCTTATGTTTAGGGTTGTTAGGAAAGAGTGAAGACGCAGAGTCCTGTTGAGTGTGGGGTTGCGTAAAGGCTCCCCCAGGGAGTTCAAGTGTACCCAAAGGCTTCCGCTGAGAGCACTTTTTGATGGAGAAAGTGGCACCGTACGTGTTTTTTCGGGTCTAACTCGGGTTGAGCTTCTTGTTGCGGTTAGGGTTATGTTTAGGGTTGTTAGGAAAGAGTGAAGACGCAGAGTCCTGTTGAGTGTGGGGTTGCGTAAAGGCTCCCCCAGGGAGTTCAGGTGTACCCAAAGGCTTCCGCTGAGAGCACTTTTTGATGGCAGAAAGTGGCACCGTACGTGTTTTTTCGGGTCTAACTCGGGTTCAGCTTCTTGTTGCGGTTAGGGTTATGTTTAGGGTTGTTAGGAAAGAGTGAAGACGCAGAGTCCTGTTGAGTGTGGGGTTGCGTAAAGGCTCCCCCAGGGAGTTCAGGTGTACCCAAAGGCTTCCGCTGAGAGCACTTTTTGATGGCAGAAAGTGGCACCGTACGTGTTTTTTCGGGTCTAACTCGGGTTCAGCTTCTTGTTGCGGTTAGGGTTATGTTTAGGGTTGTTAGGAAAGAGTGAAGACGCAGAGTCCTGTTGAGTGTGGGGTTGCGTAAAGGCTCCCCCAGGGAGTTCAGGTGTACCCAAAGGCTTCCGCTGAGAGCACTTTTTGATGGCAGGAAGTGGCACCGTACGTGTTTTTTCGGGTCTAACTCGGGTTGAGCTTCTTGTTGCGGTTAGGGTTATGTTTAGGGTTGTTAGGAAAGAGTGAAGACGCAGAGTCCTGTTGAGTGTGGGGTTGCGTAAAGGCTCCCCCAGGGAGTTCAGGTGTACCCAAAGGCTTCCGCTGAGAGCACTTTTTGATGGCAGAAAGTGGCACCGTACGTGTTTTTTCGGGTCTAACTCGGGTTCAGCTTCTTGTTGCGGTTAGGGTTGTGTTTAGGGTTGTTAGGAAAGAGTGAAGACGCAGAGTCCTGTTGAGTGTGGGGTTGCGTAAAGGCTCCCCCAGGGAGTTCAGGTGTACCCAAAGGCTTCCGCTGAGAGCACTTTTGGATGGCAGAAAGTGGCACCGTACGTGTTTTTTCGGGTCTAACTCGGGTTCAGCTTCTTGTTCCGGTTAGGCTTATGTTTAGGGTTGTTAGGAAAGAGTGAAAACGCAGAGTCCTGTTGAGTGTGGGGTTGCGTAAAGATTCCCCCAGGGAGTTCAGGTGTACCCAAAGGCTTCCGCTGAGAGCACTTTTTGATGGCAGAAAGTGGCACCGTACGTGTTTTTTCGGGTCTAACTCGGGTTGAGCTTCTTGTTGCGGTTAGGGTTATGTTTAGGGTTGTTAGGAAAGAGTGAAGACGCAGAGTCCTGTTGAGTGTGGGGTTGCGTAAAGGCTCCCCCAGGGAGTTCACGTGTACCCAAAGGCTTCCGCTGAGAGCACTTTTTGATGGCAGAAAGTGGCACCGTACGTGTTTTTTCGGGTCTAACTCGGGTTCAGCTTCTTGTTGCGGTTAGGGTTATGTTCAGGGTTGTTAGGAAAGAGTGAAGACGCAGAGTCCTGTTGAGTGTGGGGTTGCGTAAAGGCTCCCCCAGGGAGTTCAGGTGTACCCAAAGGCTTCCGCTGAGAGCACTTTTTGATGGCAGAAAGTGGCACCGTACGTGTTTTTTCGGGTCTAACTCGGGTTCAGCTTCTTGTTGCGGTTAGGGTTATGTTTAGGGTTGTTAGGAAAGAGTGAAGACGCAGAGTCCTGTTGAGTGTGGGGTTGCGTAAAGGCTCCCCCAGGGAGTTCAGGTGTACCCAAAGGCTTCCGCTGAGAGCACTTTTTGATGGCAGAAAGTGGCACCGTACGTGTTTTTTCGGGTCTAACTCGGGTTCAGCTTCTTGTTGCGGTTAGGGTTATGTTTAGGGTTGTTAGGAAAGAGTGAAGACGCAGAGTCCTGTTGAGTGTGGGGTTGCGTAAAGGCTCCCCCAGGGAGTTCAGGTGTACCCAAAGGCTTCCGCTGAGAGCACTTTTTGATGGCAGAAAGTGGCACCGTACGTGTTTTTTCGGGTCTAACTCGGGTTCAGCTTCTTGTTGCGGTTAGGGTTATGTTTAGGGTTGTTAGGAAAGAGTGAAGACGCAGAGTCCTGCTGAGTGTGGGGTTGCGTAAAGGCTCCCCCAGGGAGTTCAGGTGTACCCAAAGGCTTCCGCTGAGAGCACTTTTTGATGGCAGAAAGTGGCACCGTACGTGTTTTTTCGGGTCTAACTCGGGTTCAGCTTCTTGTTGCGGTTAGGGTTATGTTTAGGGTTGTTAGGAAAGAGTGAAGACGCAGAGTCCTGTTGAGTGTGGGGTTGCGTAAAGGCTCCCCCAGGGAGTTCAGGTGTACCCAAAGGCTTCCGCTGAGAGCACTTTTTGATGGCAGAAAGTGGCACCGTACGTGTTTTTTCGGGTCTAACTCGGGTTCAGCTTCTTGTTGCGGTTAGGGTTATGTTTAGGGTTGTTAGGAAAGAGTGAAGACGCAGAGTCCTGTTGAGTGTGGGGTTGCGTAAAGGCTCCCCCAGGGAGTTCAGGTGTACCCAAAGGCTTCCGCTGAGAGCACTTTTGGATGGCAGAAAGTGGCACCGTACGTGTTTTTTCGGGTCTAACTCGGGTTCAGCTTCTTGTTGCGGTTAGGGTTATGTTTAGGGTTGTTAGGAAAGAGTGAAGACGCAGAGTCCTGTTGAGTGTGGGGTTGCGTAAAGGCTCCCCCAGGGAGTTCAGGTGTACCCAAAGGCTTCCGCTGAGAGCACTTTTTGATGGCAGAAAGTGGCACCGTACGTGTTTTTTCGGGTCTAACTCGGGTTGAGCTTCTTGTTGCGGTTAGGGTTATGTTTAGGGTTGTTAGGAAAGAGTGAAGACGCAGAGTCCTGTTGAGTGTGGGGTTGCATAAAGGCTCCCCCAGGGAGTTCAGGTGTACCCAAAGGCTTCCGCTGAGAGCACTTTTTGATGGCAGAAAGTGGCACCGTACGTGTTTTTTCGGGTCTAACTCGGGTTCAGCTTCTTGTTGCGGTTAGGGTTATGTTTAGGGTTGTTAGGAAAGAGTGAAGACGCAGAGTCCTGTTGAGTGTGGGGTTGCGTAAAGGCTCCCCCAGGGAGTTCAGGTGTTCCCAAAGGCTTCCGCTGAGAGCACTTTTTGATGGCAGAAAGTGGCACCGTACGTGTTTTTTCGGGTCTAACTCGGGTTGAGCTTCTTGTTGCGGTTAGGGTTATGTTTAGGGTTGTTAGGAAAGAGTGAAGACGCAGAGTCCTGTTGAGTGTGGGGTTGCGTAAAGGCTCCCCCAGGGAGTTCAGGTGTACCCAAAGGCTTCCGCTGAGAGCACTTTTTGATGGCAGAAAGTGGCACCGTACGTGTTTTTTCGGGTCTAACTCGGGTTCAGCTTCTTGTTGCGGTTAGGGTTATGTTTAGGGTTGTTAGGAAAGAGTGAAGACGCAGAGTCCTGTTGAGTGTGGGGTTGCGTAAAGGCTCCCCCAGGGAGTTCAGGTGTACCCAAAGGCTTCCGCTCAGAGCACTTTTTGATGGCAGAAAGTGGCACCGTACGTGTTTTTTCGGGTCTAACTCGGGTTCAGCTTCTTGTTGCGGTTAGGGTTATGTTTAGGGTTGTTAGGAAAGAGTGAAGACGCAGAGTCCTGTTGAGTGTGGGGTTGCGTAAAGGCTCCCCCAGGGAGTTCAGGTGTACCCAAAGGCTTCCGCTGAGAGCACTTTTTGATGGCAGAAAGTGGCACCGTACGTGTTTTTTCGGGTCTAACTCGGGTTCAGCTTCTTGTTGCGGTTAGGGTTATGTTTAGGGTTGTTAGGAAAGAGTGAAGACGCAGAGTCCTGTTGAGTGTGGGGTTGCGTAAAGGCTCCCCCAGGGAGTTCAGGTGTACCCAAAGGCTTCCGCTGAGAGCACTTTTTGATGGCAGAAAGTGGCACCGTACGTGTTTTTTCGGGTCTAACTCGGGTTGAGCTTCTTGTTCCGGTTAGGCTTATGTTTAGGGTTGTTAGGAAAGAGTGAAGACGCAGAGTCCTGTTGAGTGTGGGGTTGTGTAAAGGCTCCCCCAGGGAGTTCAGGTGTTCCCAAAGGCTTCCGCTGAGAGCACTTTTTGATGGCAGAAAGTGGCACCGTACGTGTTTTTTCGGGTCTAACTCGGGTTCAGCTTCTTGTTGCGGTTAGGGTTATGTTTAGGGTTGTTAGGAAAGAGTGAAGACGCAGAGTCCTGTTGAGTGTGGGGTTGCGTAAAGGCTCCCCCAGGGAGTTCAGGTGTACCCAAAGGCTTCCGCTGAGAGCACTTTTTGATGGCAGAAAGTGGCACCGTACGTGTTTTTTCGGGTCTAACTCGGGTTGAGCTTCTTGTTGCGGTTAGGGTTATGTTTAGGGTTGTTAGGAAAGAGTGAAGACGCAGAGTCCTGTTGAGTGTGGGGTTGCGTAAAGGCTCCCCCAGGGAGTTCAGGTGTACCCAAAGGCTTCCGCTGAGAGCACTTTTTGATGGCAGAAAGTGGCACCGTACGTGTTTTTTCGGGTCTAACTCGGGTTCAGCTTCTTGTTGCGGTTAGGGTTATGTTTAGGGTTGTTAGGAAAGAGTGAAGACGCAGAGTCCTGTTGAGTGTGGGGTTGCGTAAAGGCTCCCCCAGGGAGTTCAGGTGTACCCAAAGGCTTCCGCTGAGAGCACTTTTTGATGGCAGAAAGTGGCACCGTACGTGTTTTTTCGGGTCTAACTCGGGTTCAGCTTCTTGTTGCGGTTAGGGTTATGTTTAGGGTTGTTAGGAAAGAGTGAAGACGCAGAGTCCTGTTGAGTGTGGGGTTGCGTAAAGGCTCCCCCAGGGAGTTCAGGTGTACCCAAAGGCTTCCGCTGAGAGCACTTTTTGATGGCAGAAAGTGGCACCGTACGTGTTTTTTCGGGTCTAACTCGGGTTCAGCTTCTTGTTGCGGTTAGGGTTATGTTTAGGGTTGTTAGGAAAGAGTGAAGACGCAGAGTCCTGTTGAGTGTGCGGTTGCGTAAAGGCTCCCCCAGGGAGTTCAGGTGTACCCAAAGGCTTCCGCTGAGAGCACTTTTTGATGGCAGAAAGTGGCACCGTACGTGTTTTTTCGGGTCTAACTCGGGTTCAGCTTCTTGTTGCGGTTAGGGTTATGTTTAGGGTTGTTAGGAAAGAGTGAAGACGCAGAGTCCTGTTGAGTGTGGGGTTGCGTAAAGGCTCCCCCAGGGAGTTCACGTGTACCCAAAGGCTTCCGCTGAGAGCACTTTTTGATGGCAGAAAGTGGCACCGTACGTGTTTTTTCGGGTCTAACTCGGGTTCAGCTTCTTGTTGCGGTTAGGGTTATGTTTAGGGTTGTTAGGAAAGAGTGAAGACGCAGAGTCCTGTTGAGTGTGCGGTTGCGTAAAGGCTCCCCCAGGGAGTTCAGGTGTACCCAAAGGCTTCCGCTGAGAGCACTTTTTGATGGCAGAAAGTGGCATCGTACGTGTTTTTTCGGGTCTAACTCGGGTTCAGCTTCTTGTTGCGGTTAGGGTTATGTTTAGGGTTGTTAGGAAAGAGTGAAGACGCAGAGTCCTGTTGAGTGTGGGGTTGCGTAAAGGCTCCCCCAGGGAGTTCAGGTGTACCCAAAGGCTTCCGCTGAGAGCACTTTTGGATGGCAGAAAGTGGCACCGTACGTGTTTTTTCGGGTCTAACTCGGGTTCAGCTTCTTGTTGCGGTTAGGGTTATGTTTAGGGTTGTTAGGAAAGAGTGAAGACGCAGAGTCCTGTTGAGTGTGGGGTTGCGTAAAGGCTCCCCCAGGGAGTTCAGGTGTACCCAAAGGCTTCCGCTGAGAGCACTTTTTGATGGCAGAAAGTGGCACCGTACGTGTTTTTTCGGGTCTAACTCGGGTTGAGCTTCTTGTTGCGGTTAGGGTTATGTTTAGGGTTGTTAGGAAAGAGTGAAGACGCAGAGTCCTGTTGAGTGTGGGGTTGCGTAAAGGCTCCCCCAGGGAGTTCAGGTGTACCCAAAGGCTTCCGCTGAGAGCACTTTTTGATGGCAGAAAGTGGCACCGTACGTGTTTTTTCGGGTCTAACTCGGGTTGAGCTTCTTGTTGCGGTTAGGGTTATGTTTAGGGTTGTTAGGAAAGAGCGAAGACGCAGAGTCCTGTTGAGTGTGGGGTTGCGTAAAGGCTCCCCCAGGGAGTTCAGGTGTACCCAAAGGCTTCCGCTGAGAGCACTTTTTGATGGCAGAAAGTGGCACCGTACGTGTTTTTTCGGGTCTAACTCGGGTTCAGCTTCTTGTTGCGGTTAGGGTTATGTTTAGGGTTGTTAGGAAAGAGTGAAGACGCAGAGTCCTGTTGAGTGTGGGGTTGCGTAAAGGCTCCCCCAGGGAGTTCACGTGTACCCAAAGGCTTCCGCTGAGAGCACTTTTTGATGGCAGAAAGTGGCACCGTACGTGTTTTTTCGGGTCTAACTCGGGTTGAGCTTCTTGTTGCGGTTAGGGTTATGTTTAGGGTTGTTAGGAAAGAGTGAAGACGCAGAGTCCTGTTGAGTGTGGGGTTGCGTAAAGGCTCCCCCAGGGAGTTCAGGTGTACCCAAAGGCTTCCGCTGAGAGCACTTTTTGATGGCAGAAAGTGGCACCGTACGTGTTTTTTCGGGTCTAACTCGGGTTCAGCTTCTTGTTGCGGTTAGGGTTATGTTTAGGGTTGTTAGGAAAGAGTGAAGACGCAGAGTCCTGTTGAGTGTGGGGTTGCGTAAAGGCTCCCCCAGGGAGTTCACGTGTACCCAAAGGCTTCCGCTGAGAGCACTTTTTGATGGCAGAAAGTGGCACCGTACGTGTTTTTTCGGGTCTAACTCGGGTTGAGCTTCTTGTTGCGGTTAGGGTTATGTTTAGGGTTGTTAGGAAAGAGTGAAGACGCAGAGTCCTGTTGAGTGTGGGGTTGCGTAAAGGCTCCCCCAGGGAGTTCAGGTGTACCCAAAGGCTTCCGCTGAGAGCACTTTTTGATGGCAGAAAGTGGCACCGTACGTGTTTTTTCGGGTCTAACTCGGGTTCAGCTTCTTGTTGCGGTTAGGGTTATGTTTAGGGTTGTTAGGAAAGAGTGAAGACGCAGAGTCCTGTTGAGTGTGGGGTTGCGTAAAGGCTCCCCCAGGGAGTTCACGTGTACCCAAAGGCTTCCGCTGAGAGCACTTTTTGATGGCAGAAAGTGGCACCGTACGTGTTTTTTCGGGTCTAACTCGGGTTCAGCTTCTTGTTGCGGTTAGGGTTATGTTTAGGGTTGTTAGGAAAGAGCGAAGACGCAGAGTCCTGTTGAGTGTGGGGTTGCGTAAAGGCTCCCCCAGGGAGTTCAGGTGTACCCAAAGGCTTCCGCTGAGAGCACTTTTTGATGGCAGAAAGTGGCACCGTACGTGTTTTTTCGGGTCTAACTCGGGTTGAGCTTCTTGTTGCGGTTAGGGTTATGTTTAGGGTTGTTAGGAAAGAGTGAAGACGCAGAGTCCTGTTGAGTGTGGGGTTGCGTAAAGGCTCCCCCAGGGAGTTCAGGTGTACCCAAAGGCTTCCGCTGAGAGCACTTTTTGATGGCAGAAAGTGGCACCGTACGTGTTTTTTCGGGTCTAACTCGGGTTCAGCTTCTTGTTGCGGTTAGGGTTATGTTTAGGGTTGTTAGGAAAGAGTGAAGACTCAGAGTCCTGTTGAGTGTGGGGTTGCGTAAAGGCTCCCCCAGGGAGTTCAGGTGTACCCAAAGGCTTCTGCTGAGAGCACTTTTTGATGGCAGAAAGTGGCACCGTACGTGTTTTTTCGGGTCTAACTCGGGTTGAGCTTCTTGTTGCGGTTAGGGTTATGTTTAGGGTTGTTAGGAAAGAGTGAAGACGCAGAGTCCTGTTGAGTGTGGGGTTGCGTAAAGGCTCCCCCAGGGAGTTCAGGTGTACCCAAAGGCTTCCGCTGAGAGCACTTTTTGATGGCAGAAAGTGGCACCGTACGTGTTTTTTCGGGTCTAACTCGGGTTCAGCTTCTTGTTGCGGTTAGGGTTATGTTTAGGGTTGTTAGGAAAGAGTGAAGACGCAGAGTCCTGTTGAGTGTGGGGTTGCGTAAAGGCTCCCCCAGGGAGTTCAGGTGTTCCCAAAGGCTTCCGCTGAGAGCACTTTTTGATGGCAGAAAGTGGCACCGTACGTGTTTTTTCGGGTCTAACTCGGGTTCAGCTTCTTGTTGCGGTTAGGGTTATGTTTAGGGTTGTTAGGAAAGAGTGAAGACGCAGAGTCCTGTTGAGTGTGGGGTTGCGTAAAGGCTCCCCCAGGGAGTTCAGGTGTACCCAAAGGCTTCCGCTGAGAGCACTTTTTGATGGCAGAAAGTGGCACCGTACGTGTTTTTTCGGGTCTAACTCGGGATTCAGCTTCTTGTTGCGGTTAGGGTTATGTTTAGGGTTGTTAGGAAAGAGTGAAGACGCAGAGTCCTGTTGAGTGTGGGGTTGCGTAAAGGCTCCCCCAGGGAGTTCAGGTGTACCCAAAGGCTTCCGCTGAGAGCACTTTTGGATGGCAGAAAGTGGCACCGTACGTGTTTTTTCGGGTCTAACTCGGGTTCAGCTTCTTGTTGCGGTTAGGGTTATGTTTAGGGTTGTTAGGAAAGAGTGAAGACGCAGAGTCCTGTTGAGTGTGGGGTTGCGTAAAGGCTCCCCCAGGGAGTTCACGTGTACCCAAAGGCTTCCGCTGAGAGCACTTTTTGATGGCAGAAAGTGGCACCGTACGTGTTTTTTCGGGTCTAACTCGGGTTGAGCTTCTTGTTGCGGTTAGGGTTATGTTTAGGGTTGTTAGGAAAGAGTGAAGACGCAGAGTCCTGTTGAGTGTGGGGTTGCGTAAAGGCTCCCCCAGGGAGTTCAGGTGTACCCAAAGGCTTCCGCTGAGAGCACTTTTTGATGGCAGAAAGTGGCACCGTTCGTGTTTTTTCGGGTCTAACTCGGGTTGAGCTTCTTGTTGCGGTTAGGGTTATGTTTAGGGTTGTTAGGAAAGAGTGAAGACGCAGAGTCCTGTTGAGTGTGGGGTTGCGTAAAGGCTCCCCCAGGGAGTTCAGGTGTACCCAAAGGCTTCCGCTGAGAGCACTTTTTGATGGCAGAAAGTGGCACCGTACGTGTTTTTTCGGGTCTAACTCGGGTTGAGCTTCTTGTTCCGGTTAGGCTTATGTTTAGGGTTGTTAGGAAAGAGTGAAGACGCAGAGTCCTGTTGAGTGTGGGGTTGTGTAAAGGCTCCCCCAGGGAGTTCAGGTGTTCCCAAAGGCTTCCGCTGAGAGCACTTTTTGATGGCAGAAAGTGGCACCGTACGTGTTTTTTCGGGTCTAACTCGGGTTCAGCTTCTTGTTGCGGTTAGGGTTATGTTTAGGGTTGTTAGGAAAGAGTGAAGACGCAGAGTCCTGTTGAGTGTGCGGTTGCATAAAGGCTCCCCCAGGGAGTTCAGGTGTACCCAAAGGCTTCCGCTGAGAGCACTTTTTGATGGCAGAAAGTGGCATCGTACGTGTTTTTTCGGGTCTAACTCGGGTTCAGCTTCTTGTTGCGGTTAGGGTTATGTTTAGGGTTGTTAGGAAAGAGTGAAGACGCAGAGTCCTGTTGAGTGTGGGGTTGCGTAAAGGCTCCCCCAGGGAGTTCAGGTGTACCCAAAGGCTTCCGCTGAGAGCACTTTTGGATGGCAGAAAGTGGCACCGTACGTGTTTTTTCGGGTCTAACTCGGGTTCAGCTTCTTGTTGCGGTTAGGCTTATGTTTAGGGTTGTTAGGAAAGAGTGAAGACGCAGAGTCCTGTTGAGTGTGGGGTTGCGTAAAGGCTCCCCCAGGGAGTTCAGGTGTACCCAAAGGCTTCCGCTGAGAGCACTTTTTGATGGCAGAAAGTGGCACCGTACGTGTTTTTTCGGGTCTAACTCGGGTTCAGCTTCTTGTTGCGGTTAGGGTTATGTTTAGGGTTGTTAGGAAAGAGTGAAGACGCAGAGTCCTGTTGAGTGTGGGGTTGCGTAAAGGCTCCCCCAGGGAGTTCAGGTGTACCCAAACTTCCGCTGAGAGCACTTTTTGATGGCAGAAAGTGGCACCGTACGTGTTTTTTCGGGTCTAACTCGGGTTGAGCTTCTTGTTGCGGTTAGGGTTATGTTTAGGGTTGTTAGGAAAGAGTGAAGACGCAGAGTCCTGTTGAGTGTGGGGTTGCGTAAAGGCTCCCCCAGGGAGTTCAGGTGTACCCAAAGGCTTCCGCTGAGAGCACTTTTTGATGGCAGAAAGTGGCACCGTACGTGTTTTTTCGGGTCTAACTCGGGTTGAGCTTCTTGTTGCGGTTAGGGTTATGTTTAGGGTTGTTAGGAAAGAGTGAAGACGCAGAGTCCTGTTGAGTGTGGGGTTGCGTAAAGGCTCCCCCAGGGAGTTCAGGTGTACCCAAAGGCTTCCGCTGAGAGCACTTTTTGATGGCAGAAAGTGGCACCGTACGTGTTTTTTCGGGTCTAACTCGGGTTCAGCTTCTTGTTGCGGTTAGGGTTATGTTTAGGGTTGTTAGGAAAGAGTGAAGACGCAGAGTCCTGTTGAGTGTGGGGTTGCGTAAAGGCTCCCCCAGGGAGTTCAGGTGTACCCAAAGGCTTCTGCTGAGAGCACTTTTTGATGGCAGAAAGTGGCACCGTACGTGTTTTTTCGGGTCTAACTCGGGTTGAGCTTCTTGTTGCGGTTAGGGTTATGTTTAGGGTTGTTAGGAAAGAGTGAAGACTCAGAGTCCTGTTGAGTGTGGGGTTGCGTAAAGGCTCCCCCAGGGAGTTCAGGTGTACCCAAAGGCTTCCGCTGAGAGCACTTTTTGATGGCAGAAAGTGGCACCGTACGTGTTTTTTCGGGTCTAACTCGGGTTCAGCTTCTTGTTGCGGTTAGGGTTATGTTTAGGGTTGTTAGGAAAGAGTGAAGACGCAGAGTCCTGTTGAGTGTGGGGTTGCGTAAAGGCTCCCCCAGGGAGTTCAGGTGTACCCAAAGGCTTCCGCTGAGAGCACTTTTTGATGGCAGAAAGTGGCACCGTACGTGTTTTTTCGGGTCTAACTCGGGTTCAGCTTCTTGTTGCGGTTAGGGTTATGTTTAGGGTTGTTAGGAAAGAGCGAAGACGCAGAGTCCTGTTGAGTGTGGGGTTGCGTAAAGGCTCCCCCAGGGAGTTCAGGTGTACCCAAAGGCTTCCGCTGAGAGCACTTTTTGATGGCAGAAAGTGGCACCGTACGTGTTTTTTCGGGTCTAACTCGGGTTCAGCTTCTTGTTGCGGTTAGGGTTATGTTTAGGGTTGTTAGGAAAGAGTGAAGACGCAGAGTCCTGTTGAGTGTGGGGTTGCGTAAAGGCTCCCCCAGGGAGTTCAGGTGTACCCAAAGGCTTCCGCTGAGAGCACTTTTTGATGGCAGAAAGTGGCACCGTACGTGTTTTTTCGGGTCTAACTCGGGTTCAGCTTCTTGTTGCGGTTAGGGTTATGTTTAGGGTTGTTAGGAAAGAGTGAAGACGCAGAGTCCTGTTGAGTGTGGGGTTGCGTAAAGGCTCCCCCAGGGAGTTCAGGTGTACCCAAAGGCTTCCGCTGAGAGCACTTTTTGATGGCAGAAAGTGGCACCGTACGTGTTTTTTCGGGTCTAACTCGGGTTCAGCTTCTTGTTGCGGTTAGGGTTATGTTTAGGGTTGTTAGGAAAGAGTGAAGATGCAGAGTCCTGTTGAGTGTGGGGTTGCGTAAAGGCTCCCCCAGGGAGTTCAGGTGTACCCAAAGGCTTCCGCTGAGAGCACTTTTTGATGGCAGAAAGTGGCACCGTACGTGTTTTTTCGGGTCTAACTCGGGTTCAGCTTCTTGTTGCGGTTAGGGTTATGTTTAGGGTTGTTAGGAAAGAGTGAAAACGCAGAGTCCTGTTGAGTGTGGGGTTGCGTAAAGGCTCCCCCAGGGAGTTCAGGTGTACCCAAAGGCTTCCGCTGAGAGCACTTTTTGATGGCAGAAAGTGGCACCGTACGTGTTTTTTCGGGTCTAACTCGGGTTGAGCTTCTTGTTGCGGTTAGGGTTATGTTTAGGGTTGTTAGGAAAGAGTGAAGACGCAGAGTCCTGTTGAGTGTGGGGTTGCGTAAAGGCTCCCCCAGGGAGTTCAGGTGTACCCAAAGGCTTCCGCTGAGAGCACTTTTTGATGGCAGAAAGTGGCACCGTACGTGTTTTTTCGGGTCTAACTCGGGTTCAGCTTCTTGTTGCGGTTAGGGTTATGTTTAGGGTTGTTAGGAAAGAGTAAAGACGCAGAGTCCTGTTGAGTGTGGGGTTGCGTAAAGGCTCCCCCAGGGAGTTCAGGTGTACCCAAAGGCTTCCGCTGAGAGCACTTTTTGATGGCAGAAAGTGGCACCGTACGTGTTTTTTCGGGTCTAACTCGGGTTCAGCTTCTTGTTGCGGTTAGGGTTATGTTTAGGGTTGTTAGGAAAGAGCGAAGACGCAGAGTCCTGTTGAGTGTGGGGTTGCGTAAAGGCTCCCCCAGGGAGTTCAGGTGTACCCAAAGGCTTCCGCTGAGAGCACTTTTTGATGGCAGAAAGTGGCACCGTACGTGTTTTTTCGGGTCTAACTCGGGTTCAGCTTCTTGTTGCGGTTAGGGTTATGTTTAGGGTTGTTAGGAAAGAGTGAAGACGCAGAGTCCTGTTGAGTGTGGGGTTGCGTAAAGGCTCCCCCAGGGAGTTCAGGTGTACCCAAAGGCTTCCGCTGAGAGCACTTTTTGATGGCAGAAAGTGGCACCGTACGTGTTTTTTCGGGTCTAACTCGGGTTCAGCTTCTTGTTGCGGTTAGGGTTATGTTTAGGGTTGTTAGGAAAGAGTGAAGACGCAGAGTCCTGTTGAGTGTGGGGTTGCGTAAAGGCTCCCCCAGGGAGTTCAGGTGTACCCAAAGGCTTCCGCTGAGAGCACTTTTTGATGGCAGAAAGTGGCACCGTACGTGTTTTTTCGGGTCTAACTCGGGTTCAGCTTCTTGTTGCGGTTAGGGTTATGTTTAGGGTTGTTAGGAAAGAGTGAAGACGCAGAGTCCTGTTGAGTGTGGGGTTGCGTAAAGGCTCCCCCAGGGAGTTCACGTGTACCCAAAGGCTTCCGCTGAGAGCACTTTTTGATGGCAGAAAGTGGCACCGTACGTGTTTTTTCGGGTCTAACTCGGGTTCAGCTTCTTGTTGCGGTTAGGGTTATGTTTAGGGTTGTTAGGAAAGAGTGAAGACGCAGAGTCCTGTTGAGTGTGGGGTTGCGTAAAGGCTCCCCCAGGGAGTTCAGGTGTACCCAAAGGCTTCCGCTGAGAGCACTTTTGGATGGCAGAAAGTGGCACCGTACGTGTTTTTTCGGGTCTAACTCGGGTTCAGCTTCTTGTTGCGGTTAGGGTTATGTTTAGGGTTGTTAGGAAAGAGTGAAGACGCAGAGTCCTGTTGAGTGTGGGGTTGCGTAAAGGCTCCCCCAGGGAGTTCAGGTGTACCCAAAGGCTTCCGCTGAGAGCACTTTTGGATGGCAGAAAGTGGCACCGTACGTGTTTTTTCGGGTCTAACTCGGGTTCAGCTTCTTGTTGCGGTTAGGGTTATGTTTAGGGTTGTTAGGAAAGAGTGAAGACGCAGAGTCCTGTTGAGTGTGGGGTTGCGTAAAGGCTCCCCCAGGGAGTTCAGGTGTACCCAAAGGCTTCCGCTGAGAGCACTTTTTGATGGCAGAAAGTGGCACCGTACGTGTTTTTTCGGGTCTAACTCGGGTTCAGCTTCTTGTTGCGGTTAGGGTTATGTTTAGGGTTGTTAGGAAAGAGTGAAGACGCAGAGTCCTGTTGAGTGCGGGGTTGCGTAAAGGCTCCCCCAGGGAGTTCAGGTGTACCCAAAGGCTTCCGCTGAGAGCACTTTTTGATGGCAGAAAGTGGCACCGTACGTGTTTTTTCGGGTCTAACTCGGGTTCAGCTTCTTGTTGCGGTTAGGGTTATGTTTAGGGTTGTTAGGAAAGAGTGAAGACGCAGAGTCCTGTTGAGTGTGGGGTTGCGTAAAGGCTCCCCCAGGGAGTTCAGGTGTACCCAAAGGCTTCCGCTGAGAGCACTTTTTGATGGCAGAAAGTGGCACCGTACGTGTTTTTTCGGGTCTAACTCGGGTTCAGCTTCTTGTTGCGGTTAGGGTTATGTTTAGGGTTGTTAGGAAAGAGTGAAGACGCAGAGTCCTGTTGAGTGTGGGGTTGCGTAAAGGCTCCCCCAGGGAGTTCAGGTGTACCCAAAGGCTTCCGCTGAGAGCACTTTTTGATGGCAGAAAGTGGCACCGTACGTGTTTTTTCGGGTCTAACTCGGGTTCAGCTTCTTGTTGCGGTTAGGGTTATGTTTAGGGTTGTTAGGAAAGAGCGAAGACGCAGAGTCCTGTTGAGTGTGGGGTTGCGTAAAGGCTCCCCCAGGGAGTTCAGGTGTACCCAAAGGCTTCCGCTGAGAGCACTTTTGGATGGCAGAAAGTGGCACCGTACGTGTTTTTTCGGGTCTAACTCGGGTTCAGCTTCTTGTTGCGGTTAGGGTTATGTTTAGGGTTGTTAGGAAAGAGTGAAGACGCAGAGTCCTGTTGAGTGTGGGGTTGCGTAAAGGCTCCCCCAGGGAGTTCAGGTGTACCCAAAGGCTTCCGCTGAGAGCACTTTTTGATGGCAGAAAGTGGCACCGTACGTGTTTTTTCGGGTCTAACTCGGGTTCAGCTTCTTGTTGCGGTTAGGGTTATGTTTAGGGTTGTTAGGAAAGAGTGAAGACGCAGAGTCCTGTTGAGTGTGGGGTTGCGTAAAGGCTCCCCCAGGGAGTTCACGTGTACCCAAAGGCTTCCGCTGAGAGCACTTTTTGATGGCAGAAAGTGGCACCGTACGTGTTTTTTCGGGTCTAACTCGGGTTCAGCTTCTTGTTGCGGTTAGGGTTATGTTTAGGGTTGTTAGGAAAGAGTGAAGACGCAGAGTCCTGTTGAGTGTGGGGTTGCGTAAAGGCTCCCCCAGGGAGTTCACGTGTACCCAAAGGCTTCCGCTGAGAGCACTTTTTGATGGCAGAAAGTGGCACCGTACGTGTTTTTTCGGGTCTAACTCGGGTTCAGCTTCTTGTTGCGGTTAGGGTTATGTTTAGGGTTGTTAGGAAAGAGTGAAGACGCAGAGTCCTGTTGAGTGTGGGGTTGCGTAAAGGCTCCCCCAGGGAGTTCAGGTGTACCCAAAGGCTTCCGCTGAGAGCACTTTTTGATGGCAGAAAGTGGCACCGTACGTGTTATTTCAGGTCTAACTCGGGTTCAGCTTCTTGTTGCGGTTAGGGTTATGTTTAGGGTTGTTAGGAAAGAGCGAAGACGCAGAGTCCTGTTGAGTGTGGGGTTGCGTAAAGGCTCCCCCAGGGAGTTCAGGTGTACCCAAAGGCTTCCGCTGAGAGCACTTTTTGATGGCAGAAAGTGGCACCGTACGTGTTTTTTCGGGTCTAACTCGGGTTCAGCTTCTTGTTGCGGTTAGGGTTATGTTTAGGGTTGTTAGGAAAGAGTAAAGACGCAGAGTCCTGTTGAGTGTGGGGTTGCGTAAAGGCTCCCCCAGGGAGTTCAGGTGTACCCAAAGGCTTCCGCTGAGAGCACTTTTTGATGGCAGAAAGTGGCACCGTACGTGTTTTTTCGGGTCTAACTCGGGTTCAGCTTCTTGTTGCGGTTAGGGTTATGTTTAGGGTTGTTAGGAAAGAGTGAAGACGCAGAGTCCTGTTGAGTGTGGGGTTGCGTAAAGGCTCCCCCAGGGAGTTCAGGTGTACCCAAAGGCTTCCGCTGAGAGCACTTTTTGATGGCAGAAAGTGGCACCGTACGTGTTTTTTCGGGTCTAACTCGGGTTCAGCTTCTTGTTGCGGTTAGGGTTATGTTTAGGGTTGTTAGGAAAGAGTGAAGACGCAGAGTCCTGTTGAGTGTGGGGTTGCGTAAAGGCTCCCCCAGGGAGTTCACGTGTACCCAAAGGCTTCCGCTGAGAGCACTTTTTGATGGCAGAAAGTGGCACCGTACGTGTTTTTTCGGGTCTAACTCGGGTTCAGCTTCTTGTTGCGGTTAGGGTTATGTTTAGGGTTGTTAGGAAAGAGTGAAGACGCAGAGTCCTGTTGAGTGTGCGGTTGCGTAAAGGCTCCCCCAGGGAGTTCAGGTGTACCCAAAGGCTTCCGCTGAGAGCACTTTTTGATGGCAGAAAGTGGCACCGTACGTGTTTTTTCGGGTCTAACTCGGGTTGAGCTTCTTGTTGCGGTTAGGGTTATGTTTAGGGTTGTTAGGAAAGAGTGAAGACGCAGAGTCCTGTTGAGTGTGGGGTTGCGTAAAGGCTCCCCCAGGGAGTTTAGGTGTACCCAAAGGCTTCCGCTGAGAGCACTTTTTGATGGCAGAAAGTAGCACCGTACGTGTTTTTTCGGGTCTAACTCGGGTTCAGCTTCTTGTTGCGGTTAGGGTTATGTTTAGGGTTGTTAGGAAAGAGCGAAGACGCAGAGTCCTGTTGAGTGTGGGGTTGCGTAAAGGCTCCCCCAGGGAGTTCAGGTGTACCCAAAGGCTTCCGCTGAGAGCACTTTTTGATGGCAGAAAGTGGCACCGTACGTGTTTTTTCGGGTCTAACTCGGGTTCAGCTTCTTGTTGCGGTTAGGGTTATGTTTAGGGTTGTTAGGAAAGAGTGAAGACGCAGAGTCCTGTTGAGTGTGGGGTTGCGTAAAGGCTCCCCCAGGGAGTTCAGGTGTACCCAAAGGCTTCCGCTGAGAGCACTTTTTGATGGCAGAAAGTGGCACCGTACGTGTTTTTTCGGGTCTAACTCGGGTTCAGCTTCTTGTTGCGGTTAGGGTTATGTTTAGGGTTGTTAGGAAAGAGTGAAGACGCAGAGTCCTGTTGAGTGTGGGGTTGCGTAAAGGCTCCCCCAGGGAGTTCAGGTGTACCCAAAGGCTTCCGCTGAGAGCACTTTTTGATGGCAGAAAGTGGCACCGTACGTGTTTTTTCGGGTCTAACTCGGGTTCAGCTTCTTGTTGCGGTTAGGGTTATGTTTAGGGTTGTTAGGAAAGAGTGAAGACGCAGAGTCCTGTTGAGTGTGGGGTTGCGTAAAGGCTCCCCCAGGGAGTTCAGGTGTACCCAAAGGCTTCCGCTGAGAGCACTTTTTGATGGCAGAAAGTGGCACCGTACGTGTTTTTTCGGGTCTAACTCGGGTTCAGCTTCTTGTTGCGGTTAGGGTTATGTTTAGGGTTGTTAGGAAAGAGTGAAGACGCAGAGTCCTGTTGAGTGTGGGGTTGCGTAAAGGCTCCCCCAGGGAGTTCAGGTGTACCCAAAGGCTTCCGCTGAGAGCACTTTTTGATGGCAGAAAGTGGCACCGTACGTGTTTTTTCGGGTCTAACTCGGGTTCAGCTTCTTGTTGCGGTTAGGGTTATGTTTAGGGTTGTTAGGAAAGAGTGAAGACGCAGAGTCCTGTTGAGTGTGGGGTTGCGTAAAGGCTCCCCCAGGGAGTTCAGGTGTACCCAAAGGCTTCCGCTGAGAGCACTTTTGGATGGCAGAAAGTGGCACCGTACGTGTTTTTTCGGGTCTAACTCGGGTTCAGCTTCTTGTTGCGGTTAGGGTTATGTTTAGGGTTGTTAGGAAAGAGTGAAGACGCAGAGTCCTGTTGAGTGTGGGGTTGCGTAAAGGCTCCCCCAGGGAGTTCAGGTGTACCCAAAGGCTTCCGCTGAGAGCACTTTTTGATGGCAGAAAGTGGCACCGTACGTGTTTTTTCGGGTCTAACTCGGGTTCAGCTTCTTGTTGCGGTTAGGGTTATGTTTAGGGTTGTTAGGAAAGAGTGAAGACGCAGAGTCCTGTTGAGTGTGGGGTTGCGTAAAGGCTCCCCCAGGGAGTTCAGGTGTACCCAAAGGCTTCCGCTGAGAGCACTTTTTGATGGCAGAAAGTGGCACCGTACGTGTTTTTTCGGGTCTAACTCGGGTTCAGCTTCTTGTTGCGGTTAGGGTTATGTTTAGGGTTGTTAGGAAAGAGTGAAGACGCAGAGTCCTGTTGAGTGTGGGGTTGCGTAAAGGCTCCCCCAGGGAGTTCAGGTGTACCCAAAGGCTTCCGCTGAGAGCACTTTTTGATGGCAGAAAGTGGCACCGTACGTGTTTTTTCGGGTCTAACTCGGGTTCAGCTTCTTGTTGCGGTTAGGGTTATGTTTAGGGTTGTTAGGAAAGAGTGAAGACGCAGAGTCCTGTTGAGTGTGGGGTTGCGTAAAGGCTCCCCCAGGGAGTTCAGGTGTACCCAAAGGCTTCCGCTGAGAGCACTTTTTGATGGCAGAAAGTGGCACCGTACGTGTTTTTTCGGGTCTAACTCGGGTTCAGCTTCTTGTTGCGGTTAGGGTTATGTTTAGGGTTGTTAGGAAAGAGTGAAGACGCAGAGTCCTGTTGAGTGTGGGGTTGCGTAAAGGCTCCCCCAGGGAGTTCAGGTGTACCCAAAGGCTTCCGCTGAGAGCACTTTTTGATGGCAGAAAGTGGCACCGTACGTGTTTTTTCGGGTCTAACTCGGGTTCAGCTTCTTGTTGCGGTTAGGGTTATGTTTAGGGTTGTTAGGAAAGAGCGAAGACGCAGAGTCCTGTTGAGTGTGGGGTTGCGTAAAGGCTCCCCCAGGGAGTTCAGGTGTACCCAAAGGCTTCCGCTGAGAGCACTTTTTGAT
>NW_027664080.1:32500-37500 GCF_964034855.1 Anser brachyrhynchus
AGCACTTTTGGATGGCAGAAAGTGGCACCGTACATGTTTTTTCGGGTCTAACTCGGGTTCAGCTTCTTGTTGCGGTTAGGGTTATGTTTAGGGTTGTTAGGAAAGAGTGAAGACGCAGAGTCCTGTTGAGTGTGGGGTTGCGTAAAGGCTCCCCCAGGGAGTTCAGGTGTACCCAAAGGCTTCCGCTGAGAGCACTTTTGGATGGCAGAAAGTGGCACCGTACGTGTCTTTTCGGGTCTAACTCGGGTTCAGCTTCTTGTTGCGGTTAGGGTTATGTTTAGGGTTGTTAGGAAAGAGTGAAGACGCAGAGTCCTGTTGAGTGTGGGGTTGCGTAAAGGCTCCCCCAGGGAGTTCAGGTGTTCCCAAAGGCTTCCGCTGAGAGCACTTTTGGATGGCAGAAAGTGGCACCGTACGTGTTTTTTCGGGTCTAACTCGGGTTCAGCTTCTTGTTGCGGTTAGGGTTATGTTTAGGGTTGTTAGGAAAGAGTGAAGACGCAGAGTCCTGTTGAGTGTGGGGTTGCGTAAAGGCTCCCCCAGGGAGTTCAGGTGTACCCAAAGGCTTCCGCTGAGAGCACTTTTTGATGGCAGAAAGTGGCACCGTACGTGTTTTTTCGGGTCTAACTCGGGTTCAGCTTCTTGTTGCGGTTAGGGTTATGTTTAGGGTTGTTAGGAAAGAGTGAAGACGCAGAGTCCTGTTGAGTGTGGGGTTGCGTAAAGGCTCCCCCAGGGAGTTCAGGTGTACCCAAAGGCTTCCGCTGAGAGCACTTTTTGATGGCAGAAAGTGGCACCGTACGTGTTTTTTCGGGTCTAACTCGGGTTCAGCTTCTTGTTGCGGTTAGGGTTATGTTTAGGGTTGTTAGGAAAGAGTGAAGACGCAGAGTCCTGTTGAGTGTGGGGTTGCGTAAAGGCTCCCCCAGGGAGTTCAGGTGTACCCAAAGGCTTCCGCTGAGAGCACTTTTTGATGGCAGAAAGTGGCACCGTACGTGTTTTTTCGGGTCTAACTCGGGTTCAGCTTCTTGTTGCGGTTAGGGTTATGTTTAGGGTTGTTAGGAAAGAGTGAAGACGCAGAGTCCTGTTGAGTGTGGGGTTGCGTAAAGGCTCCCCCAGGGAGTTCAGGTGTACCCAAAGGCTTCTGCTGAGAGCACTTTTTGATGGCAGAAAGTGGCACCGTACGTGTTTTTTTCGGGTCTAACTCGGGTTCAGCTTCTTGTTGCGGTTAGGGTTATGTTTAGGGTTGTTAGGAAAGAGTGAAGACGCAGAGTCCTGTTGAGTGTGGGGTTGCGTAAAGGCTCCCCCAGGGAGTTCAGGTGTACCCAAAGGCTTCCGCTGAGAGCACTTTTTGATGGCAGAAAGTGGCACCGTACGTGTTTTTTCGGGCCTAACTCGGGTTGAGCTTCTTGTTCCGGTTAGGCTTATGTTTAGGGTTGTTAGGAAAGAGTGAAGACGCAGAGTCCTGTTGAGTGTGGGGTTGTGTAAAGGCTCCCCAAGGGAGTTCAGGTGTTCCCAAAGGCTTCCGCTGAGAGCACTTTTTGATGGCAGAAAGTGGCACCGTACGTGTTTTTTCGGGTCTAACTCGGGTTCAGCTTCTTGTTGCGGTTAGGGTTATGTTTAGGGTTGTTAGGAAAGAGTGAAGACGCAGAGTCCTGTTGAGTGTGGGGTTGCGTAAAGGCTCCCCCAGGGAGTTCAGGTGTACCCAAAGGCTTCCGCTGAGAGCACTTTTTGATGGCAGAAAGTGGCACCGTACGTGTTTTTTCGGGTCTAACTCGGGTTCAGCTTCTTGTTGCGGTTAGGGTTATGTTTAGGGTTGTTAGGAAAGAGTGAAGACGCAGAGTCCTGTTGAGTGTGGGGTTGTGTAAAGGCTCCCCCAGGGAGTTCAGGTGTACCCAAAGGCTTCCGCAGAGAGCACTTTTTGATGGCAGAAAGTGGCACCGTACGTGTTTTTTCGGGTCTAACTCGGGTTCAGCTTCTTGTTGCGGTTAGGGTTATGTTTAGGGTTGTTAGGAAAGAGTGAAGACGCAGAGTCCTGTTGAGTGTGGGGTTGCGTAAAGGCTCCCACAGGGAGTTCAGGTGTACCCAAAGGCTTCCGCTGAGAGCACTTTTTGATGGCAGAAAGTGGCACCGTACGTGTTTTTTCGGGTCTAACTCGGGTTCAGCTTCTTGTTGCGGTTAGGGTTATGTTTAGGGTTGTTAGGAAAGAGTGAAGACGCAGAGTCCTGTTGAGTGTGGGGTTGCGTAAAGGCTCCCCCAGGGAGTTCAGGTGTACCCAAAGGCTTCCGCTGAGAGCACTTTTTGATGGCAGAAAGTGGCACCGTACGTGTTTTTTCGGGTCTAACTCGGGTTCAGCTTCTTGTTGCGGTTAGGGTTATGTTTAGGGTTGTTAGGAAAGAGTGAAGACGCAGAGTCCTGCTGAGTGTGGGGTTGCGTAAAGGCTCCCCCAGGGAGTTCAGGTGTACCCAAAGGCTTCCGCTGAGAGCACTTTTTGATGGCAGAAAGTGGCACCGTACGTGTTTTTTCGGGTCTAACTCGGGTTCAGCTTCTTGTTGCGGTTAGGGTTATGTTCAGGGTTGTTAGGAAAGAGTGAAGACGCAGAGTCCTGTTGAGTGTGGGGTTGCGTAAAGGCTCCCCCAGGGAGTTCAGGTGTACCCAAAGGCTTCCGCTGAGAGCACTTTTTGATGGCAGAAAGTGGCACCGTACGTGTTTTTTCGGGTCTAACTCGGGTTCAGCTTCTTGTTGCGGTTAGGGTTATGTTTAGGGTTGTTAGGAAAGAGTGAAGATGCAGAGTCCTGTTGAGTGTGGGGTTGCGTAAAGGCTCCCCCAGGGAGTTCAGGTGTACCCAAAGGCTTCCGCTGAGAGCACTTTTTGATGGCAGAAAGTGGCACCGTACGTGTTTTTTCGGGTCTAACTCGGGTTCAGCTTCTTGTTGCGGTTAGGGTTATGTTTAGGGTTGTTAGGAAAGAGTGAAGACGCAGAGTCCTGTTGAGTGTGGGGTTGCGTAAAGGCTCCCCCAGGGAGTTCAGGTGTTCCCAAAGGCTTCCGCTGAGAGCACTTTTTGATGGCAGAAAGTGGCACCGTACGTGTTTTTTCGGGTCTAACTCGGGTTCAGCTTCTTGTTGCGGTTAGGCTTATGTTTAGGGTTGTTAGGAAAGAGTGAAGACGCAGAGTCCTGTTGAGTGTGGGGTTGCGTAAAGGCTCCCCCAGGGAGTTCAAGTGTACCCAAAGGCTTCCGCTGAGAGCACTTTTTGATGGCAGAAAGTGGCACCGTACGTGTTTTTTCGGGTCTAACTCGGGTTGAGCTTCTTGTTGCGGTTAGGGTTATGTTTAGGGTTGTTAGGAAAGAGTGAAGACGCAGAGTCCTGTTGAGTGTGGGGTTGCGTAAAGGCTCCCCCAGGGAGTTCAGGTGTACCCAAAGGCTTCCGCTGAGAGCACTTTTTGATGGCAGAAAGTGGCACCGTACGTGTTTTTTCGGGTCTAACTCGGGTTCAGCTTCTTGTTGCGGTTAGGGTTATGTTTAGGGTTGTTAGGAAAGAGTGAAGACGCAGAGTCCTGTTGAGTGTGGGGTTGCGTAAAGGCTCCCCCAGGGAGTTCAGGTGTACCCAAAGGCTTCCGCTGAGAGCACTTTTTGATGGCAGAAAGTGGCACCGTACGTGTTTTTTCGGGTCTAACTCGGGTTCAGCTTCTTGTTGCGGTTAGGGTTATGTTTAGGGTTGTTAGGAAAGAGTGAAGACGCAGAGTCCTGTTGAGTGTGGGGTTGCGTAAAGGCTCCCCCAGGGAGTTCAGGTGTACCCAAAGGCTTCCGCTGAGAGCACTTTTTGATGGCAGAAAGTGGCACCGTACGTGTTTTTTCGGGTCTAACTCGGGTTCAGCTTCTTGTTGCGGTTAGGGTTATGTTTAGGGTTGTTAGGAAAGAGTGAAGACGCAGAGTCCTGTTGAGTGTGGGGTTGCGTAAAGGCTCCCCCAGGGAGTTCAGGTGTACCCAAAGGCTTCCGCTGAGAGCACTTTTTGATGGCAGAAAGTGGCACCGTACGTGTTTTTTCGGGTCTAACTCGGGTTCAGCTTCTTGTTGCGGTTAGGGTTATGTTTAGGGTTGTTAGGAAAGAGCGAAGACGCAGAGTCCTGTTGAGTGTGGGGTTGCGTAAAGGCTCCCCCAGGGAGTTCAGGTGTACCCAAAGGCTTCCGCTGAGAGCACTTTTTGATGGCAGAAAGTGGCACCGTACGTGTTTTTTCGGGTCTAACTCGGGTTCAGCTTCTTGTTGCGGTTAGGGTTATGTTTAGGGTTGTTAGGAAAGAGTGAAGACGCAGAGTCCTGTTGAGTGTGGGGTTGCGTAAAGGCTCCCCCAGGGAGTTCAGGTGTACCCAAAGGCTTCCGCTGAGAGCACTTTTTGATGGCAGAAAGTGGCACCGTACGTGTTTTTTCGGGTCTAACTCGGGTTCAGCTTCTTGTTGCGGTTAGGGTTATGTTTAGGGTTGTTAGGAAAGAGTGAAGACGCAGAGTCCTGTTGAGTGTGGGGTTGCGTAAAGGCTCCCCCAGGGAGTTCACGTGTACCCAAAGGCTTCCGCTGAGAGCACTTTTTGATGGCAGAAAGTGGCACCGTACGTGTTTTTTCGGGTCTAACTCGGGTTCAGCTTCTTGTTGCGGTTAGGGTTATGTTTAGGGTTGTTAGGAAAGAGTGAAGACGCAGAGTCCTGTTGAGTGTGGGGTTGCGTAAAGGCTCCCCCAGGGAGTTCAGGTGTACCCAAAGGCTTCCGCTGAGAGCACTTTTTGATGGCAGAAAGTGGCACCGTACGTGTTTTTTCGGGTCTAACTCGGGTTCAGCTTCTTGTTGCGGTTAGGGTTATGTTTAGGGTTGTTAGGAAAGAGTGAAGACGCAGAGTCCTGTTGAGTGTGGGGTTGCGTAAAGGCTCCCCCAGGGAGTTCACGTGTACCCAAAGGCTTCCGCTGAGAGCACTTTTTGATGGCAGAAAGTGGCACCGTACGTGTTTTTTCGGGTCTAACTCGGGTT
>NW_027664080.1:42500-52500 GCF_964034855.1 Anser brachyrhynchus
GCACCGTACGTGTTTTTTCGGGCCTAACTCGGGTTGAGCTTCTTGTTCCGGTTAGGCTTATGTTTAGGGTTGTTAGGAAAGAGTGAAGACGCAGAGTCCTGTTGAGTGTGGGGTTGTGCAAAGGCTCCCCAAGGGAGTTCAGGTGTTCCCAAAGGCTTCCGCTGAGAGCACTTTTTGATGGCAGAAAGTGGCACCGTACGTGTTTTTTCGGGTCTAACTCGGGTTCAGCTTCTTGTTGCGGTTAGGGTTATGTTTAGGGTTGTTAGGAAAGAGTGAAGACGCAGAGTCCTGTTGAGTGTGGGGTTGCGTAAAGGCTCCCCCAGGGAGTTCAGGTGTACCCAAAGGCTTCCGCTGAGAGCACTTTTTGATGGCAGAAAGTGGCACCGTACGTGTTTTTTCGGGTCTAACTCGGGTTCAGCTTCTTGTTGCGGTTAGGGTTATGTTTAGGGTTGTTAGGAAAGAGTGAAGACGCAGAGTCCTGTTGAGTGTGGGGTTGTGTAAAGGCTCCCCCAGGGAGTTCAGGTGTACCCAAAGGCTTCCGCTGAGAGCACTTTTTGATGGCAGAAAGTGGCACCGTACGTGTTTTTTCGGGTCTAACTCGGGTTCAGCTTCTTGTTGCGGTTAGGGTTATGTTTAGGGTTGTTAGGAAAGAGTGAAGACGCAGAGTCCTGTTGAGTGTGGGGTTGCGTAAAGGCTCCCCCAGGGAGTTCAGGTGTACCCAAAGGCTTCCGCTGAGAGCACTTTTGGATGGCAGAAAGTGGCACCGTACGTGTTTTTTCGGGTCTAACTCGGGTTCAGCTTCTTGTTGCGGTTAGGGTTATGTTTAGGGTTGTTAGGAAAGAGTGAAGACGCAGAGTCCTGTTGAGTGTGGGGTTGCGTAAAGGCTCCCCCAGGGAGTTCAGGTGTACCCAAAGGCTTCCGCTGAGAGCACTTTTTGATGGCAGAAAGTGGCACCGTACGTGTTTTTTCGGGTCTAACTCGGGTTCAGCTTCTTGTTGCGGTTAGGGTTATGTTTAGGGTTGTTAGGAAAGAGTGAAGACGCAGAGTCCTGTTGAGTGTGGGGTTGCGTAAAGGCTCCCCCAGGGAGTTCAGGTGTACCCAAAGGCTTCCGCTGAGAGCACTTTTTGATGGCAGAAAGTGGCACCGTACGTGTTTTTTCGGGTCTAACTCGGGTTCAGCTTCTTGTTGCGGTTAGGGTTATGTTTAGGGTTGTTAGGAAAGAGTGAAGACGCAGAGTCCTGTTGAGTGTGGGGTTGCGTAAAGGCTCCCCCAGGGAGTTCAGGTGTACCCAAAGGCTTCCGCTGAGAGCACTTTTTGATGGCAGAAAGTGGCACCGTACGTGTTTTTTCGGGTCTAACTCGGGTTGAGCTTCTTGTTGCGGTTAGGGTTATGTTTAGGGTTGTTAGGAAAGAGTGAAGACGCAGAGTCCTGCTGAGTGTGGGGTTGCGTAAAGGCTCCCCCAGGGAGTTCAGGTGTACCCAAAGGCTTCCGCTGAGAGCACTTTTTGATGGCAGAAAGTGGCACCGTACGTGTTTTTTCGGGTCTAACTCGGGTTCAGCTTCTTGTTGCGGTTAGGGTTATGTTCAGGGTTGTTAGGAAAGAGTGAAGACGCAGAGTCCTGTTGAGTGTGGGGTTGCGTAAAGGCTCCCCCAGGGAGTTCAGGTGTACCCAAAGGCTTCCGCTGAGAGCACTTTTTGATGGCAGAAAGTGGCACCGTACGTGTTTTTTCGGGTCTAACTCGGGTTCAGCTTCTTGTTGCGGTTAGGGTTATGTTTAGGGTTGTTAGGAAAGAGTGAAGATGCAGAGTCCTGTTGAGTGTGGGGTTGCGTAAAGGCTCCCCCAGGGAGTTCAGGTGTACCCAAAGGCTTCCGCTGAGAGCACTTTTTGATGGCAGAAAGTGGCACCGTACGTGTTTTTTCGGGTCTAACTCGGGTTCAGCTTCTTGTTGCGGTTAGGGTTATGTTTAGGGTTGTTAGGAAAGAGTGAAGACGCAGAGTCCTGTTGAGTGTGGGGTTGCGTAAAGGCTCCCCCAGGGAGTTCAGGTGTTCCCAAAGGCTTCCGCTGAGAGCACTTTTTGATGGCAGAAAGTGGCACCGTACGTGTTTTTTCGGGTCTAACTCGGGTTCAGCTTCTTGTTGCGGTTAGGCTTATGTTTAGGGTTGTTAGGAAAGAGTGAAGACGCAGAGTCCTGTTGAGTGTGGGGTTGCGTAAAGGCTCCCCCAGGGAGTTCAAGTGTACCCAAAGGCTTCCGCTGAGAGCACTTTTTGATGGCAGAAAGTGGCACCGTACGTGTTTTTTCGGGTCTAACTCGGGTTGAGCTTCTTGTTGCGGTTAGGGTTATGTTTAGGGTTGTTAGGAAAGAGTGAAGACGCAGAGTCCTGTTGAGTGTGGGGTTGCGTAAAGGCTCCCCCAGGGAGTTCAGGTGTACCCAAAGGCTTCCGCTGAGAGCACTTTTTGATGGCAGAAAGTGGCACCGTACGTGTTTTTTCGGGTCTAACTCGGGTTGAGCTTCTTGTTGCGGTTAGGGTTATGTTTAGGGTTGTTAGGAAAGAGTGAAGACGCAGAGTCCTGTTGAGTGTGGGGTTGCGTAAAGGCTCCCCCAGGGAGTTCAGGTGTACCCAAAGGCTTCCGCTGAGAGCACTTTTTGATGGCAGAAAGTGGCACCGTACGTGTTTTTTCGGGTCTAACTCGGGTTCAGCTTCTTGTTGCGGTTAGGGTTATGTTTAGGGTTGTTAGGAAAGAGTGAAGACGCAGAGTCCTGTTGAGTGTGGGGTTGCGTAAAGGCTCCCCCAGGGAGTTCAGGTGTTCCCAAAGGCTTCCGCTGAGAGCACTTTTTGATGGCAGAAAGTGGCACCGTACGTGTTTTTTCGGGTCTAACTCGGGTTGAGCTTCTTGTTCCGGTTAGGGTTATGTTTAGGGTTGTTAGGAAAGAGTGAAGGCGCAGAGTCCTGTTGAGTGTGGGGTTGCGTAAAGGCTCCCCCAGGGAGTTCAGGTGTACCCAAAGGCTTCCGCTGAGAGCACTTTTTGATGGCAGAAAGTGGCACCGTACGTGTTTTTTCGGGTCTAACTCGGGTTCAGCTTCTTGTTCCGGTTAGGGTTATGTTTAGGGTTGTTAGGAAAGAGTGAAGACGCAGAGTCCTGTTGAGTGTGGGGTTGCGTAAAGGCTCCCCCAGGGAGTTCAGGTGTACCCAAAGGCTTCCGCTGAGAGCACTTTTTGATGGCAGAAAGTGGCACCGTACGTGTTTTTTCGGGTCTAACTCGGGTTCAGCTTCTTGTTGCGGTTAGGGTTATGTTTAGGGTTGTTAGGAAAGAGTGAAGACGCAGAGTCCTGTTGAGTGTGGGGTTGCGTAAAGGCTCCCCCAGGGAGTTCAGGTGTACCCAAAGGCTTCCGCTGAGAGCACTTTTTGATGGCAGAAAGTGGCACCGTACGTGTTTTTTCGGGTCTAACTCGGGTTCAGCTTCTTGTTGCGGTTAGGGTTATGTTTAGGGTTGTTAGGAAAGAGTGAAGACGCAGAGTCCTGTTGAGTGTGGGGTTGCGTAAAGGCTCCCCCAGGGAGTTCAGGTGTACCCAAAGGCTTCCGCTGAGAGCACTTTTTGATGGCAGAAAGTGGCACCGTACGTGTTTTTTCGGGTCTAACTCGGGTTCAGCTTCTTGTTGCGGTTAGGGTTATGTTTAGGGTTGTTAGGAAAGAGTGAAGACGCAGAGTCCTGTTGAGTGTGGGGTTGCGTAAAGGCTCCCCCAGGGAGTTCAGGTGTACCCAAAGGCTTCCGCTGAGAGCACTTTTTGATGGCAGAAAGTGGCACCGTACGTGTTTTTTCGGGTCTAACTCGGGTTCAGCTTCTTGTTCCGGTTAGGCTTATGTTTAGGGTTGTTAGGAAAGAGTGAAGACGCAGAGTCCTGTTGAGTGTGGGGTTGCGTAAAGGCTCCCCCAGGGAGTTCAGGTGTACCCAAAGGCTTCCGCTGAGAGCACTTTTTGATGGCAGAAAGTGGCACCGTACGTGTTTTTTCGGGTCTAACTCGGGTTCAGCTTCTTGTTGCGGTTAGGGTTATGTTTAGGGTTGTTAGGAAAGAGTGAAGACGCAGAGTCCTGTTGAGTGCGGGGTTGCGTAAAGGCTCCCCCAGGGAGTTCAGGTGTACCCAAAGGCTTCCGCTGAGAGCACTTTTTGATGGCAGAAAGTGGCACCGTACGTGTTTTTTCGGGTCTAACTCGGGTTCAGCTTCTTGTTGCGGTTAGGGTTATGTTTAGGGTTGTTAGGAAAGAGTGAAGACGCAGAGTCCTGTTGAGTGTGGGGTTGCGTAAAGGCTCCCCCAGGGAGTTCAGGTGTACCCAAAGGCTTCCGCTGAGAGCACTTTTTGATGGCAGAAAGTGGCACCGTACGTGTTTTTTCGGGTCTAACTCGGGTTCAGCTTCTTGTTGCGGTTAGGGTTATGTTTAGGGTTGTTAGGAAAGAGTGAAGACGCAGAGTCCTGTTGAGTGTGCGGTTGCGTAAAGGCTCCCCCAGGGAGTTCAGGTGTACCCAAAGGCTTCCGCTGAGAGCACTTTTTGATGGCAGAAAGTGGCATCGTACGTGTTTTTTCGGGTCTAACTCGGGTTCAGCTTCTTGTTGCGGTTAGGGTTATGTTTAGGGTTGTTAGGAAAGAGCGAAGACGCAGAGTCCTGTTGAGTGTGGGGTTGCGTAAAGGCTCCCCCAGGGAGTTCAGGTGTACCCAAAGGCTTCCGCTGAGAGCACTTTTGGATGGCAGAAAGTGGCACCGTACGTGTTTTTTCGGGTCTAACTCGGGTTCAGCTTCTTGTTGCGGTTAGGGTTATGTTTAGGGTTGTTAGGAAAGAGTGAAGACGCAGAGTCCTGTTGAGTGTGGGGTTGCGTAAAGGCTCCCCCAGGGAGTTCAGGTGTACCCAAAGGCTTCCGCTGAGAGCACTTTTTGATGGCAGAAAGTGGCACCGTACGTGTTTTTTCGGGTCTAACTCGGGTTCAGCTTCTTGTTGCGGTTAGGGTTATGTTTAGGGTTGTTAGGAAAGAGTGAAGACGCAGAGTCCTGTTGAGTGTGGGGTTGCGTAAAGGCTCCCCCAGGGAGTTGACGTGTACCCAAAGGCTTCCGCTGAGAGCACTTTTTGATGGCAGAAAGTGGCACCGTACGTGTTTTTTCGGGTCTAACTCGGGTTCAGCTTCTTGTTGCGGTTAGGGTTATGTTTAGGGTTGTTAGGAAAGAGTGAAGACGCAGAGTCCTGTTGAGTGTGGGGTTGCGTAAAGGCTCCCCCAGGGAGTTCAGGTGTACCCAAAGGCTTCCGCTGAGAGCACTTTTTGATGGCAGAAAGTGGCACCGTACGTGTTTTTTCGGGTCTAACTCGGGTTCAGCTTCTTGTTGCGGTTAGGGTTATGTTTAGGGTTGTTAGGAAAGAGTGAAGACGCAGAGTCCTGTTGAGTGTGCGGTTGCGTAAAGGCTCCCCCAGGGAGTTCAGGTGTACCCAAAGGCTTCCGCTGAGAGCACTTTTTGATGGCAGAAAGTGGCATCGTACGTGTTTTTTCGGGTCTAACTCGGGTTCAGCTTCTTGTTGCGGTTAGGGTTATGTTTAGGGTTGTTAGGAAAGAGCGAAGACGCAGAGTCCTGTTGAGTGTGGGGTTGCGTAAAGGCTCCCCCAGGGAATTGCAGGTGTACCCAAAGGCTTCCGCTGAGAGCACTTTTGGATGGCAGAAAGTGGCACCGTACGTGTTTTTTCGGGTCTAACTCGGGTTCAGCTTCTTGTTGCGGTTAGGGTTATGTTTAGGGTTGTTAGGAAAGAGTGAAGACGCAGAGTCCTGTTGAGTGTGGGGTTGCGTAAAGGCTCCCCCAGGGAGTTCAGGTGTACCCAAAGGCTTCCGCTGAGAGCACTTTTTGATGGCAGAAAGTGGCACCGTACGTGTTTTTTCGGGTCTAACTCGGGTTCAGCTTCTTGTTGCGGTTAGGGTTATGTTTAGGGTTGTTAGGAAAGAGTGAAGACGCAGAGTCCTGTTGAGTGTGGGGTTGCGTAAAGGCTCCCCCAGGGAGTTCAGGTGTACCCAAAGGCTTCCGCTGAGAGCACTTTTTGATGGCAGAAAGTGGCACCGTACGTGTTTTTTCGGGTCTAACTCGGGTTCAGCTTCTTGTTGCGGTTAGGGTTATGTTTAGGGTTGTTAGGAAAGAGTGAAGACGCAGAGTCCTGTTGAGTGTGGGGTTGCGTAAAGGCTCCCCCAGGGAGTTCAGGTGTACCCAAAGGCTTCCGCTGAGAGCACTTTTTGATGGCAGAAAGTGGCACCGTACGTGTTTTTTCGGGTCTAACTCGGGTTCAGCTTCTTGTTGCGGTTAGGGTTATGTTTAGGGTTGTTAGGAAAGAGTGAAGACGCAGAGTCCTGTTGAGTGTGGGGTTGCGTAAAGGCTCCCCCAGGGAGTTCAGGTGTACCCAAAGGCTTCCGCTGAGAGCACTTTTTGATGGCAGAAAGTGGCACCGTACGTGTTTTTTCGGGTCTAACTCGGGTTCAGCTTCTTGTTGCGGTTAGGGTTATGTTTAGGGTTGTTAGGAAAGAGTGAAGACGCAGAGTCCTGTTGAGTGTGGGGTTGCGTAAAGGCTCCCCCAGGGAGTTCAGGTGTACCCAAAGGCTTCCGCTGAGAGCACTTTTTGATGGCAGAAAGTGGCACCGTACGTGTTTTTTCGGGTCTAACTCGGGTTGAGCTTCTTGTTGCGGTTAGGGTTATGTTTAGGGTTGTTAGGAAAGAGTGAAGACGCAGAGTCCTGTTGAGTGTGGGGTTGCGTAAAGGCTCCCCCAGGGAGTTCAGGTGTACCCAAAGGCTTCCGCTGAGAGCACTTTTTGATGGCAGAAAGTGGCACCGTACGTGTTTTTTCGGGTCTAACTCGGGTTCAGCTTCTTGTTGCGGTTAGGGTTATGTTTAGGGTTGTTAGGAAAGAGTGAAGACGCAGAGTCCTGTTGAGTGTGGGGTTGCGTAAAGGCTCCCCCAGGGAGTTCACGTGTACCCAAAGGCTTCCGCTGAGAGCACTTTTTGATGGCAGAAAGTGGCACCGTACGTGTTTTTTCGGGTCTAACTCGGGTTCAGCTTCTTGTTGCGGTTAGGGTTATGTTTAGGGTTGTTAGGAAAGAGTGAAGACGCAGAGTCCTGTTGAGTGTGGGGTTGCGTAAAGGCTCCCCCAGGGAGTTCAGGTGTACCCAAAGGCTTCCGCTGAGAGCACTTTTTGATGGCAGAAAGTGGCACCGTACGTGTTTTTTCGGGTCTAACTCGGGTTCAGCTTCTTGTTGCGGTTAGGGTTATGTTTAGGGTTGTTAGGAAAGAGTGAAGACGCAGAGTCCTGTTGAGTGTGGGGTTGTGTAAAGGCTCCCCCAGGGAGTTCACGTGTACCCAAAGGCTTCCGCTGAGAGCACTTTTTGATGGCAGAAAGATGCACCGTACGTGTTTTTTCGGGTCTAACTCGGGTTGAGCTTCTTGTTCCTGTTAGGGTTATGTTTAGGGTTGTTAGGAAAGAGTGAAGACGCAGAGTCCTGTTGAGTGTGGGGTTGCGTAAAGGCTCCCCCAGGGAGTTCAGGTGTACCCAAAGGCTTCCGCTGAGAGCACTTTTTGATGGCAGAAAGTGGCACCGTACGTGTTTTTTCGGGTCTAACTCGGGTTCAGCTTCTTGTTGCGGTTAGGGTTATGTTTAGGGTTGTTAGGAAAGAGTGAAGACGCAGAGTCCTGTTGAGTGTGGGGTTGCGTAAAGGCTCCCCCAGGGAGTTCAGGTGTACCCAAAGGCTTCCGCTGAGAGCACTTTTTGATGGCAGAAAGTGGCACCGTACGTGTTTTTTCGGGTCTAACTCGGGTTCAGCTTCTTGTTGCGGTTAGGGTTATGTTTAGGGTTGTTAGGAAAGAGTGAAGACGCAGAGTCCTGTTGAGTGTGAGGTTGCGTAAAGGCTCCCCCAGGGAGTTCAGGTGTACCCAAAGGCTTCCGCTGAGAGCACTTTTTGATGGCAGAAAGTGGCACCGTACGTGTTTTTTCGGGTCTAACTCGGGTTCAGCTTCTTGTTGCGGTTAGGGTTATGTTTAGGGTTGTTAGGAAAGAGTGAAGACGCAGAGTCCTGTTGAGTGTGGGGTTGCGTAAAGGCTCCCCCAGGGAGTTCAGGTGTACCCAAAGGCTTCCGCTGAGAGCACTTTTGGATGGCAGAAAGTGGCACCGTACGTGTTTTTTCGGGTCTAACTCGGGTTCAGCTTCTTGTTGCGGTTAGGGTTATGTTTAGGGTTGTTAGGAAAGAGTGAAGACGCAGAGTCCTGTTGAGTGTGGGGTTGCGTAAAGGCTCCCCCAGGGAGTTCAGGTGTACCCAAAGGCTTCCGCTGAGAGCACTTTTTGATGGCAGAAAGTGGCACCGTACGTGTTTTTTCGGGTCTAACTCGGGTTCAGCTTCTTGTTGCGGTTAGGCTTATGTTTAGGGTTGTTAGGAAAGAGTGAAGACGCAGAGTCCTGTTGAGTGTGGGGTTGCGTAAAGGCTCCCCCAGGGAGTTCAGGTGTACCCAAAGGCTTCCGCTGAGAGCACTTTTTGATGGCAGAAAGTGGCACCGTACGTGTTTTTTCGGGTCTAACTCGGGTTCAGCTTCTTGTTGCGGTTAGGGTTATGTTTAGGGTTGTTAGGAAAGAGTGAAGACGCAGAGTCCTGTTGAGTGTGGGGTTGCGTAAAGGCTCCCCCAGGGAGTTCAGGTGTACCCAAAGGCTTCCGCTGAGAGCACTTTTTGATGGCAGAAAGTGGCACCGTACGTGTTTTTTCGGGTCTAACTCGGGTTCAGCTTCTTGTTGCGGTTAGGGTTATGTTTAGGGTTGTTAGGAAAGAGTGAAGACGCAGAGTCCTGTTGAGTGTGGGGTTGCGTAAAGGCTCCCCCAGGGAGTTCACGTGTACCCAAAGGCTTCCGCTGAGAGCACTTTTTGATGGCAGAAAGTGGCACCGTACGTGTTTTTTCGGGTCTAACTCGGGTTCAGCTTCTTGTTGCGGTTAGGGTTATGTTTAGGGTTGTTAGGAAAGAGTGAAGACGCAGAGTCCTGTTGAGTGTGGGGTTGCGTAAAGGCTCCCCCAGGGAGTTCAGGTGTACCCAAAGGCTTCCGCTGAGAGCACTTTTTGATGGCAGAAAGTGGCACCGTACGTGTTTTTTCGGGTCTAACTCGGGTTCAGCTTCTTGTTGCGGTTAGGGTTATGTTTAGGGTTGTTAGGAAAGAGTGAAGACGCAGAGTCCTGTTGAGTGTGGGGTTGCGTAAAGGCTCCCCCAGGGAGTTGACGTGTACCCAAAGGCTTCCGCTGAGAGCACTTTTTGATGGCAGAAAGTGGCACCGTACGTGTTTTTTCGGGTCTAACTCGGGTTCAGCTTCTTGTTGCGGTTAGGGTTATGTTTAGGGTTGTTAGGAAAGAGTGAAGACGCAGAGTCCTGTTGAGTGTGGGGTTGCGTAAAGGCTCCCCCAGGGAGTTCAGGTGTACCCAAAGGCTTCCGCTGAGAGCACTTTTTGATGGCAGAAAGTGGCACCGTACGTGTTTTTTCGGGTCTAACTCGGGTTCAGCTTCTTGTTGCGGTTAGGGTTATGTTTAGGGTTGTTAGGAAAGAGTGAAGACGCAGAGTCCTGTTGAGTGTGGGGTTGTGTAAAGGCTCCCCCAGGGAGTTCACGTGTACCCAAAGGCTTCCGCTGAGAGCACTTTTTGATGGCAGAAAGATGCACCGTACGTGTTTTTTCGGGTCTAACTCGGGTTGAGCTTCTTGTTCCTGTTAGGGTTATGTTTAGGGTTGTTAGGAAAGAGTGAAGACGCAGAGTCCTGTTGAGTGTGGGGTTGCGTAAAGGCTCCCCCAGGGAGTTCAGGTGTACCCAAAGGCTTCCGCTGAGAGCACTTTTTGATGGCAGAAAGTGGCACCGTACGTGTTTTTTCGGGTCTAACTCGGGTTCAGCTTCTTGTTGCGGTTAGGGTTATGTTTAGGGTTGTTAGGAAAGAGTGAAGACGCAGAGTCCTGTTGAGTGTGGGGTTGCGT
>NW_027664080.1:57500-67865 GCF_964034855.1 Anser brachyrhynchus
CCTTCTTGTTGCGGTTAGGGTTATGTTTAGGGTTGTAAGGAAAGAGTGAAGACGCAGAGTCCTGTTGAGTGCGGGGTTGCGTAAAGGCTCCCCCAGGGAGTTCAGGTGTACCCAAAGGCTTCCGCTGAGAGCACTTTTTGATGGCAGAAAGTGGCACCGTATGTGTTTTTTCGGGTCTAACTCGGGTTCAGCTTCTTGTTGCGGTTAGGGTTATGTTTAGGGTTGTTAGGAAAGAGTGAAGACGCAGAGTCCTGTTGAGTGTGGGGTTGCGTAAAGGCTCCCCCAGGGAGTTCAGGTGTACCCAAAGGCTTCCGCTGAGAGCACTTTTTGATGGCAGAAAGTGGCACCGTACGTGTTTTTTCGGGTCTAACTCGGGTTCAGCTTCTTGTTGCGGTTAGGGTTATGTTTAGGGTTGTTAGGAAAGAGTGAAGACACAGAGTCCTGTTGAGTGTGGGGTTGCGTAAAGGCTCCCCCAGGGAGTTCAGGTGTACCCAAAGGCTTCCGCTGAGAGCACTTTTGGATGGCAGAAAGTGGCACCGTACGTGTTTTTTCGGGTCTAACTCGGGTTCAGCTTCTTGTTCCGGTTAGGGTTATGTTTAGGGTTGTTAGGAAAGAGTGAAGACGCAGAGTCCTGTTGAGTGTGGGGTTGCGTAAAGGCTCCCCCAGGGAGTTCAGGTGTACCCAAAGGCTTCCGCTGAGAGCACTTTTTGATGGCAGAAAGTGGCACCGTACGTGTTTTTTCGGGTCTAACTCGGGTTCAGCTTCTTGTTGCGGTTAGGGTTATGTTTAGGGTTGTTAGGAAAGAGTGAAGACGCAGAGTCCTGTTGAGTGTGGGGTTGCGTAAAGGCTCCCCCAGGGAGTTCAGGTGTTCCCAAAGGCTTCCGCTGAGAGCACTTTTTGATGGCAGAAAGTGGCACCGTACGTGTTTTTTCGGGTCTAACTCGGGTTCAGCTTCTTGTTGCGGTTAGGGTTATGTTTAGGGTTGTTAGGAAAGAGTGAAGACGCAGAGTCCTGTTGAGTGTGGGGTTGCGTAAAGGCTCCCCCAGGGAGTTCAGGTGTACCCAAAGGCTTCCGCTGAGAGCACTTTTGGATGGCAGAAAGTGGCACCGTACGTGTTTTTTCGGGTCTAACTCGGGTTCAGCTTCTTGTTGCGGTTAGGGTTATGTTTAGGGTTGTTAGGAAAGAGTGAAGACGCAGAGTCCTGTTGAGTGTGGGGTTGCGTAAAGGCTCCCCCAGGGAGTTCAGGTGTACCCAAAGGCTTCCGCTGAGAGCACTTTTTGATGGCAGAAAGTGGCACTGTACGTGTTTTTTCGGGTCTAACTCGGGTTGAGCTTCTTGTTGCGGTTAGGGTTATGTTTAGGGTTGTTAGGAAAGAGTGAAGACGCAGAGTCCTGTTGAGTGTGGGGTTGCGTAAAGGCTCCCCCAGGGAGTTCAGGTGTACCCAAAGGCTTCCGCTGAGAGCACTTTTTGATGGCAGAAAGTGGCACCGTACGTGTTTTTTCGGGTCTAACTCGGGTTGAGCTTCTTGTTGCGGTTAGGGTTATGTTTAGGGTTGTTAGGAAAGAGTGAAGACGCAGAGTCCTGTTGAGTGTGGGGTTGCGTAAAGGCTCCCCCAGGGAGTTCAGGTGTACCCAAAGGCTTCCGCTGAGAGCACTTTTTGATGGCAGAAAGTGGCACCGTACGTGTTTTTTCGGGTCTAACTCGGGTTCAGCTTCTTGTTGCGGTTAGGGTTATGTTTAGGGTTGTTAGGAAAGAGTGAAGACGCAGAGTCCTGTTGAGTGTGGGGTTGCGTAAAGGCTCCCCCAGGGAGTTCAGGTGTACCCAAAGGCTTCCGCTGAGAGCACTTTTTGATGGCAGAAAGTGGCACCGTACGTGTTTTTTCGGGTCTAACTCGGGTTCAGCTTCTTGTTGCGGTTAGGCTTATGTTTAGGGTTGTTAGGAAAGAGTGAAGACGCAGAGTCCTGTTGAGTGTGGGGTTGCGTAAAGGCTCCCCCAGGGAGTTCAGGTGTACCCAAAGGCTTCCGCTGAGAGCACTTTTTGATGGCAGAAAGTGGCACCGTACGTGTTTTTTCGGGTCTAACTCGGGTTCAGCTTCTTGTTGCGGTTAGGGTTATGTTTAGGGTTGTTAGGAAAGAGTGAAGACGCAGAGTCCTGTTGAGTGTGGGGTTGCGTAAAGGCTCCCCCAGGGAGTTCAGGTGTACCCAAAGGCTTCCGCTGAGAGCACTTTTTGATGGCAGAAAGTGGCACCGTACGTGTTTTTTCGGGTCTAACTCGGGTTCAGCTTCTTGTTGCGGTTAGGGTTATGTTTAGGGTTGTTAGGAAAGAGTGAAGACGCAGAGTCCTGTTGAGTGTGGGGTTGCGTAAAGGCTCCCCCAGGGAGTTCAGGTGTACCCAAAGGCTTCCGCTGAGAGCACTTTTGGATGGCAGAAAGTGGCACCGTACGTGTTTTTTCGGGTCTAACTCGGGTTCAGCTTCTTGTTGCGGTTAGGGTTATGTTTAGGGTTGTTAGGAAAGAGTGAAGACGCAGAGTCCTGTTGAGTGTGGGGTTGCGTAAAGGCTCCCCCAGGGAGTTCAGGTGTACCCAAAGGCTTCCGCTGAGAGCACTTTTTGATGGCAGAAAGTGGCACCGTACGTGTTTTTTCGGGTCTAACTCGGGTTCAGCTTCTTGTTGCGGTTAGGGTTATGTTTAGGGTTGTTAGGAAAGAGTGAAGACGCAGAGTCCTGTTGAGTGTGGGGTTGCGTAAAGGCTCCCCCAGGGAGTTCAGGTGTACCCAAAGGCTTCCGCTGAGAGCACTTTTTGATGGCAGAAAGTGGCACCGTACGTGTTTTTTCGGGTCTAACTCGGGTTGAGCTTCTTGTTGCGGTTAGGGTTATGTTTAGGGTTGTTAGGAAAGAGTGAAGACGCAGAGTCCTGTTGAGTGTGGGGTTGCGTAAAGGCTCCCCCAGGGAGTTCAGGTGTACCCAAAGGCTTCCGCTGAGAGCACTTTTTGATGGCAGAAAGTGGCACCGTACGTGTTTTTTCGGGTCTAACTCGGGTTCAGCTTCTTGTTGCGGTTAGGGTTATGTTTAGGGTTGTTAGGAAAGAGTGAAGACGCAGAGTCCTGTTGAGTGTGGGGTTGCGTAAAGGCTCCCCCAGGGAGTTCAGGTGTACCCAAAGGCTTCCGCTGAGAGCACTTTTTGATGGCAGAAAGTGGCACCGTACGTGTTTTTTCGGGTCTAACTCGGGTTCAGCTTCTTGTTGCGGTTAGGGTTATGTTTAGGGTTGTTAGGAAAGAGTGAAGACGCAGAGTCCTGTTGAGTGTGGGGTTGCGTAAAGGCTCCCCCAGGGAGTTCAGGTGTACCCAAAGGCTTCCGCTGAGAGCACTTTTGGATGGCAGAAAGTGGCACCGTACGTGTTTTTTCGGGTCTAACTCGGGTTCAGCTTCTTGTTGCGGTTAGGGTTATGTTTAGGGTTGTTAGGAAAGAGTGAAGACGCAGAGTCCTGTTGAGTGCGGGGTTGCGTAAAGGCTCCCCCAGGGAGTTCACGTGTACCCAAAGGCTTCCGCTGAGAGCACTTTTTGATGGCAGAAAGTGGCACCGTACGTGTTTTTTCGGGTCTAACTCGGGTTCAGCTTCTTGTTGCGGTTAGGGTTATGTTTAGGGTTGTTAGGAAAGAGTGAAGACGCAGAGTCCTGTTGAGTGTGGGGTTGCGTAAAGGCTCCCCCAGGGAGTTCAGGTGTACCCAAAGGCTTCCGCTGAGAGCACTTTTTGATGGCAGAAAGTGGCACCGTACGTGTTTTTTCGGGTCTAACTCGGGTTCAGCTTCTTGTTGCGGTTAGGGTTATGTTTAGGGTTGTTAGGAAAGAGTGAAGACGCAGAGTCCTGTTGAGTGTGCGGTTGCGTAAAGGCTCCCCCAGGGAGTTCAGGTGTACCCAAAGGCTTCCGCTGAGAGCACTTTTTGATGGCAGAAAGTGGCATCGTACGTGTTTTTTCGGGTCTAACTCGGGTTCAGCTTCTTGTTGCGGTTAGGGTTATGTTTAGGGTTGTTAGGAAAGAGTGAAGACGCAGAGTCCTGTTGAGTGTGGGGTTGCGTAAAGGCTCCCCCAGGGAGTTCAGGTGTACCCAAAGGCTTCCGCTGAGAGCACTTTTTGATGGCAGAAAGTGGCACCGTACGTGTTTTTTCGGGTCTAACTCGGGTTCAGCTTCTTGTTGCGGTTAGGGTTATGTTTAGGGTTGTTAGGAAAGAGTGAAGACGCAGAGTCCTGTTGAGTGTGGGGTTGCGTAAAGGCTCCCCCAGGGAGTTCAGGTGTACCCAAAGGCTTCCGCTGAGAGCACTTTTTGATGGCAGAAAGTGGCACCGTACGTGTTTTTTCGGGTCTAACTCGGGTTGAGCTTCTTGTTGCGGTTAGGGTTATGTTTAGGGTTGTTAGGAAAGAGTGAAGACGCAGAGTCCTGTTGAGTGTGGGGTTGCGTAAAGGCTCCCCCAGGGAGTTCAGGTGTACCCAAAGGCTTCCGCTGAGAGCACTTTTTGATGGCAGAAAGTGGCACCGTACGTGTTTTTTCGGGTCTAACTCGGGTTCAGCTTCTTGTTGCGGTTAGGGTTATGTTTAGGGTTGTTAGGAAAGAGTGAAGACGCAGAGTCCTGTTGAGTGTGGGGTTGCGTAAAGGCTCCCCCAGGGAGTTCAGGTGTACCCAAAGGCTTCCGCTGAGAGCACTTTTTGATGGCAGAAAGTGGCACCGTACGTGTTTTTTCGGGTCTAACTCGGGTTGAGCTTCTTGTTGCGGTTAGGGTTATGTTTAGGGTTGTTAGGAAATAGTGAAGACGCAGAGTCCTGTTGAGTGTGGGGTTGCGTAAAGGCTCCCCCAGGGAGTTCAGGTGTACCCAAAGGCTTCCGCTGAGAGCACTTTTTGATGGCAGAAAGTTGCACCGTACGTGTTTTTTCGGGTCTAACTCGGGTTCAGCTTCTTGTTGCGGTTAGGGTTATGTTTAGGGTTGTTAGGAAAGAGTGAAGACGCAGAGTCCTGTTGAGTGTGGGGTTGCGTAAAGGCTCCCCCAGGGAGTTCAGGTGTACCCAAAGGCTTCCGCTGAGAGCACTTTTTGATGGCAGAAAGTGGCACCGTACGTGTTTTTTCGGGTCTAACTCGGGTTCAGCTTCTTGTTGCGGTTAGGGTTATGTTTAGGGTTGTTAGGAAAGAGTGAAGACGCAGAGTCCTGTTGAGTGTGGGGTTGCGTAAAGGCTCCCCCAGGGAGTTCAGGTGTACCCAAAGGCTTCCGCTGAGAGCACTTTTGGATGGCAGAAAGTGGCACCGTACGTGTTTTTTCGGGTCTAACTCGGGTTCAGCTTCTTGTTGCGGTTAGGGTTATGTTTAGGGTTGTTAGGAAAGAGTGAAGACGCAGAGTCCTGTTGAGTGTGGGGTTGCGTAAAGGCTCCCCCAGGGAGTTCACGTGTACCCAAAGGCTTCCGCTGAGAGCACTTTTTGATGGCAGAAAGTGGCACCGTACGTGTTTTTTCGGGTCTAACTCGGGTTCAGCTTCTTGTTGCGGTTAGGGTTATGTTTAGGGTTGTTAGGAAAGAGTGAAGACGCAGAGTCCTGTTGAGTGTGGGGTTGCGTAAAGGCTCCCCCAGGGAGTTTAGGTGTTCCCAAAGGCTTCCGCTGAGAGCACTTTTTGATAGCAGAAAGTGGCACCGTACGTGTTTTTTCGGGTCTAACTCGGGTTCAGCTTCTTGTTGCGGTTAGGGTTATGTTTAGGGTTGTTAGGAAAGAGTGAAGACGCAGAGTCCTGTTGAGTGTGGGGTTGCGTAAAGGCTCCCCCAGGGAGTTCAGGTGTACCCAAAGGCTTCCGCTGAGAGCACTTTTTGATGGCAGAAAGTGGCACCGTACGTGTTTTTTCGGGTCTAACTCGGGTTCAGCTTCTTGTTGCGGTTAGGGTTATGTTTAGGGTTGTTAGGAAAGAGTGAAGACGCAGAGTCCTGTTGAGTGTGGGGTTGCGTAAAGGCTCCCCCAGGGAGTTCAGGTGTACCCAAAGGCTTCCGCTGAGAGCACTTTTGGATGGCAGAAAGTGGCACCGTACGTGTTTTTTCGGGTCTAACTCGGGTTCAGCTTCTTGTTGCGGTTAGGGTTATGTTTAGGGTTGTTAGGAAAGAGTGAAGACGCAGAGTCCTGTTGAGTGTGGGGTTGCGTAAAGGCTCCCCCAGGGAGTTCAGGTGTACCCAAAGGCTTCCGCTGAGAGCACTTTTTGATGGCAGAAAGTGGCACCGTACGTGTTTTTTCAGGTCTAACTCGGGTTCAGCTTCTTGTTGCGGTTAGGGTTATGTTTAGGGTTGTTAGGAAAGAGTGAAGACGCAGAGTCCTGTTGAGTGTGGGGTTGCGTAAAGGCTCCCCCAGGGAGTTCAGGTGTACCCAAAGGCTTCCGCTGAGAGCACTTTTTGATGGCAGAAAGTGGCACCGTACGTGTTTTTTCGGGTCTAACTCGGGTTCAGCTTCTTGTTGCGGTTAGGGTTATGTTTAGGGTTGTTAGGAAAGAGCGAAGACGCAGAGTCCTGTTGAGTGTGGGGTTGCGTAAAGGCTCCCCCAGGGAGTTCAGGTGTACCCAAAGGCTTCCGCTGAGAGCACTTTTTGATGGCAGAAAGTGGCACCGTACGTGTTTTTTCGGGTCTAACTCGGGTTCAGCTTCTTGTTGCGGTTAGGGTTATGTTTAGGGTTGTTAGGAAAGAGTGAAGACGCAGAGTCCTGTTGAGTGTGGGGTTGCGTAAAGGCTCCCCCAGGGAGTTCAGGTGTACCCAAAGGCTTCCGCTGAGAGCACTTTTTGATGGCAGAAAGTGGCACCGTACGTGTTTTTTCGGGTCTAACTCGGGTTCAGCTTCTTGTTGCGGTTAGGGTTATGTTTAGGGTTGTTAGGAAAGAGTGAAGACGCAGAGTCCTGTTGAGTGTGGGGTTGCGTAAAGGCTCCCCCAGGGAGTTCACGGTGTACCCAAAGGCTTCCGCTGAGAGCACTTTTTGATGGCAGAAAGTGGCACCGTACGTGTTTTTTCGGCTCTAACTCGGGTTCAGCTTCTTGTTGCGGTTAGGGTTATGTTTAGGGTTGTTAGGAAAGAGTGAAGACGCAGAGTCCTGTTGAGTGTGGGGTTGCGTAAAGGCTCCCCCAGGGAGTTCAGGTGTACCCAAAGGCTTCCGCTGAGAGCACTTTTTGATGGCAGAAAGTGGCACCGTACGTGTTTTTTCGGGTCTAACTCGGGTTCAGCTTCTTGTTGCGGTTAGGGTTATGTTTAGGGTTGTTAGGAAAGAGCGAAGACGCAGAGTCCTGTTGAGTGTGGGGTTGCGTAAAGGCTCCCCCAGGGAGTTCAGGTGTACCCAAAGGCTTCCGCTGAGAGCACTTTTTGATGGCAGAAAGTGGCACCGTACGTGTTTTTTCGGGTCTAACTCGGGTTGAGCTTCTTGTTGCGGTTAGGGTTATGTTTAGGGTTGACACAAAGCACTTCAGGATCTTTAACTGGTGTGCAATGTTGATTTTCACACTGCAAATTTGATTGAAAATGGGAGTTTATCAGTGAAATGTTGAAATCAGCTTGAATATGGGGAAGTGAATGAGTACAAACGCTGATGGGTTCTTTTTTATTATCAAGGAATCTTGATTATATCTTCATAGACTTAAATTATGGCAAATCTAGGACAAGATCATCCTGTTGAGTGTGGGGTTGCGTAAAGGCTCCCCCAGGGAGTTCAGGTGTACCCAAAGGCTTCCGCTGAGAGCACTTTTTGATGGCAGAAAGTGGCACCGTACGTGTTTTTTCGGGTCTAACTCGGGTTCAGCTTCTTGTTGCGGTTAGGGTTATGTTTAGGGGTTGTTAGGAAAGAGTGAAGACGCAGAGTCCTGTTGAGTGTGGGGTTGCGTAAAGGCTCCCCAGGGAGTTCAGGTGTACCCAAAGGCTTCCGCTGAGAGCACTTTTTGATGGCAGAAAGTGGCACCGTACGTGTTTTTTCGGGTCTAACTCGGGTTGAGCTTCTTGTTGCGGTTAGGGTTATGTTTAGGGTTGTTAGGAAAGAGTGAAGACGCAGAGTCCTGTTGAGTGTGGGGTTGCGTAAAGGCTCCCCCAGGGAGTTCAGGTGTACCCAAAGGCTTCCGCTGAGAGCACTTTTTGATGGCAGAAAGTGGCACCGTACGTGTTTTTTCGGGTCTAACTCGGGTTCAGCTTCTTGTTGCGGTTAGGGTTATGTTTAGGGTTGTTAGGAAAGAGCGAAGACGCAGAGTCCTGTTGAGTGTGGGGTTGCGTAAAGGCTCCCCCAGGGAGTTCAGGTGTACCCAAAGGCTTCCGCTGAGAGCACTTTTTGATGGCAGAAAGTGGCACCGTACGTGTTTTTTCGGGTCTAACTCGGGTTCAGCTTCTTGTTGCGGTTAGGGTTATGTTTAGGGTTGTTAGGAAAGAGTGAAGACGCAGAGTCCTGTTGAGTGTGGGGTTGCGTAAAGGCTCCCCCAGGGAGTTCAGGTGTACCCAAAGGCTTCCGCTGAGAGCACTTTTTGATGGCAGAAAGTGGCACCGTACGTGTTTTTTCGGGTCTAACTCGGGTTCAGCTTCTTGTTGCGGTTAGGGTTATGTTTAGGGTTGTTAGGAAAGAGTGAAGACGCAGAGTCCTGTTGAGTGTGGGGTTGCGTAAAGGCTCCCCCAGGGAGTTCAGGTGTACCCAAAGGCTTCCGCTGAGAGCACTTTTTGATGGCAGAAAGTGGCACCGTACGTGTTTTTTCGGGTCTAACTCGGGTTCAGCTTCTTGTTGCGGTTAGGGTTATGTTTAGGGTTGTTAGGAAAGAGTGAAGACGCAGAGTCCTGTTGAGTGTGCGGGTTGCGTAAAGGCTCCCCCAGGGAGTTCAGGTGTACCCAAAGGCTTCCGCTGAGAGCACTTTTTGATGGCAGAAAGTGGCACCGTACGTGTTTTTTCGGGTCTAACTCGGGTTCAGCTTCTTGTTGCGGTTAGGGTTATGTTTAGGGTTGTTAGGAAAGAGTGAAGACGCAGAGTCCTGTTGAGTGTGGGGTTGCGTAAAGGCTCCCCCAGGGAGTTCAGGTGTACCCAAAGGCTTCCGCTGAGAGCACTTTTTGATGGCAGAAAGTGGCACCGTACGTGTTTTTTCGGGTCTAACTCGGGTTCAGCTTCTTGTTGCGGTTAGGGTTATGTTTAGGGTTGTTAGGAAAGAGTGAAGACGCAGAGTCCTGTTGAGTGTGCGGTTGCGTAAAGGCTCCCCCAGGGAGTTCAGGTGTACCCAAAGGCTTCCGCTGAGAGCACTTTTTGATGGCAGAAAGTGGCACCGTACGTGTTTTTTCGGGTCTAACTCGGGTTCAGCTTCTTGTTGCGGTTAGGGTTATGTTTAGGGTTGTTAGGAAAGAGTGAAGACGCAGAGTCCTGTTGAGTGTGGGGTTGCGTAAAGGCTCCCCCAGGGAGTTCAGGTGTACCCAAAGGCTTCCGCTGAGAGCACTTTTTGATGGCAGAAAGTGGCACCGTACGTGTTTTTTCGGGTCTAACTCGGGTTCAGCTTCTTGTTGCGGTTAGGGTTATGTTTAGGGTTGTTAGGAAAGAGTGAAGACGCAGAGTCCTGTTGAGTGTGGGGTTGCGTAAAGGCTCCCCCAGGGAGTTCAGGTGTACCCAAAGGCTTCCGCTGAGAGCACTTTTTGATGGCAGAAAGTGGCACCGTACGTGTTTTTTCGGGTCTAACTCGGGTTCAGCTTCTTGTTGCGGTTAGGGTTATGTTTAGGGTTGTTAGGAAAGAGTGAAGACGCAGAGTCCTGTTCGAGTGTGGGGTTGCGTAAAGGCTCCCCCAGGGAGTTCAGGTGTACCCAAAGGCTTCCGCTGAGAGCACTTTTTGATGGCAGAAAGTGGCACCGTACGTGTTTTTTCGGGTCTAACTCGGGTTCAGCTTCTTGTTGCGGTTAGGGTTATGTTTAGGGTTGTTAGGAAAGAGTGAAGACGCAGAGTCCTGTTGAGTGTGGGGTTGCGTAAAGGCTCCCCCAGGGAGTTCAGGTGTACCCAAAGGCTTCCGCTGAGAGCACTTTTTGATGGCAGAAAGTGGCACCGTACGTGTTTTTTCGGGTCTAACTCGGGTTCAGCTTCTTGTTGCGGTTAGGGTTATGTTTAGGGTTGTTAGGAAAGAGTGAAGACGCAGAGTCCTGTTGAGTGTGGGGTTGCGTAAAGGCTCCCCCAGGGAGTTCAGGTGTACCCAAAGGCTTCCGCTGAGAGCACTTTTTGATGGCAGAAAGTGGCACCGTACGTGTTTTTTCGGGTCTAACTCGGGTTCAGCTTCTTGTTGCGGTTAGGGTTATGTTTAGGGTTGTTAGGAAAGAGTGAAGACGCAGAGTCCTGTTGAGTGTGGGGTTGCGTAAAGGCTCCCCCAGGGAGTTC